>NW_019396939.1:0-22991 GCF_000591075.1 Eurytemora carolleeae | reverse complement strand
ATTGTAGAATTGTTAAATATGAAAGGAACCCCCTGATTAGAACTGAAACAAATCCGTTCCATAAATTCAAGTGTTTGTTTATGTTTAAAGAATCTTGTGCTTTGACGTGTAGCATAACCAGAGTTCGCTGCAGGTACGAGTTCTCTCCAGGCATCATACCTGAACTCAATTCTTAGTAACTACATGGATGTGTGACAGGTTTAAACAACACAGACAGACAGGAACTCAATTCACAGTAACCATGTGTGCATATTTCGAAGGTTAAAACTAGGGCTGGGTATGTTCCGACTTTTTGGAGATCGTTCCATTCCATTGTAGAACGGGGACCTTCAGCTAGAATCTTTCTGTTCACGATTGGAAACTGGAACTTAATTCTCTGCAACCACAGAAGTGGATATTTGTCAGCTTAAACATCATAAACCTGAACTCAATTCTTAGTAACCATGTGGATATTGGGCAGGTTTAAACAGAACTAAACTGGAACTTAATTCTTAGTAACCATGTGGATATTTGGCAGGTTTAAACAGAACTAAACCGGAACTCAATTCTCAGTGACCATGTGTATATTTGGCAGGTTTAAACAGAACTAAACCAGAACTCAATTCTCAGTGACCATGTGTATATTTGGCAGGTTTAAACAGAACTAAACCAGAACTCAATTCTCAGTAACCATGTGGATATTTGGCAGGTTTAAACAGAACTTGTTTTAGAGAAAGAATGGTATTCTCGCGGTTTAGAATAAGAATAATGGTTTTAGTCTTAGGGACTTTTAATCAAATAATTAAGGAGACAAGCTATCATCGTTTTCTCACAAATATTTATTAATAGTTTAAAATCAAATCAAGGTTTCTTTATTCTAGGCTTGGTATGGAATTGAGGAAAGGGGGTGTAGGGCATGGAGCGTTTGACGGCGAGGGCAGCAAATCCGTGACTGACTGCTTCCAGGCTGAATCCAGGCCGAGTTCAAACCACTGCCTGAGTCTGGCCTTTTTATCCAACAGGCTCTTGCCAGCACAATCCCACCATATGAATCAGGGGTGAATTTTTTGATCCATCTCCAACCAATTCTAAAATAAGAAAAAAGGCAGTATCTCTTTAGGCAATATATCAACATACAATCAAACCATTCCAATTCACTTTTAAATTCTTTATTATTTCTCTTCAATCTTTCTGAAAATGTATTTTCTCCTTCTAAGTCGATTCTCCAGAATAGAAAAAAGAATTGTAAAAAGGGATTAATATTCCTAGTTTAAAGATTTTGATGTTTCTTTGTGAAGATATAATATCCCTGTACAACCTAGAAAAAAGAGAAAATGTTAATAAATTCATACTGTATCACCCTTTGTCCTTCTTATTCAGATAACTTCCGGGGCTGATTTCCAAGCATTGACAGATCAAGGATAGAGGGATGTCAGAAGGATAGATGACAGACTGAATTGGAGCTTTAAAAGACATTGTTTGACCTAAAAACCTTGTTTCAAGTATTTTCGTCGAAGACGACATTTAAAACTGTCTTGGCATTGATAGACGCTCAATTTCTAAGTCAAAACTCAAAAATGGTCAACTTTTAGTCTCCGTACTTAACACCATTCCGACAAAGTACACCACAAGAACTTAATGACATAAGAACAGTTAATGTTCACAACCGACCTAGTTAATCAATATAATAGGAATATCTTTGAAACATCTCTGTACATTTATATCTTTCAAGATGAAAAATGCCGTCTTATGCGCAATCTGTCTTTATCTATGCGTAAAACCTTTTAAAAATCTAAAAATATTAAAAGTTTCTGTTAAACCTATATATCTATTGCCTATCTCTGCATGAGAGATCATTCTTTATAAATGTTAGTCATCTACTTACATTACATTCTTTCTATGATAATATAATTTCTAAACGTTTTTTAAAATAAATCAAGTCTTTGCCACAAACTCAAATGTTCTAATTCCTAAACATTTACAACCTAATCGTGTAAACTAGACATAAAACATAGAAAATAGAAGCAAAGAGAAGCAGTCATTAACAGTCATTTGAGAAAAGCTTGTTAAAAATCAAAATTTTTTTTCATTGTATTGATAAAAACTTACCACTGTGCATATTTCATCTAAAGTTTAATTGTGGAACATTTTTTTTGATATTGTGCAAGATAACCATAATGCATTGAGATACTGCACTGTTCAATTATACTTGACTGTAGTTGAAAGTTAGGGTTTGACAAATGATTAATTTGAATTAAGTTAAACTAATTAAATCTAATAACTTGCTTTAAGCAATCTAATTAGATTTCTCTTTGCTTCTCTTTCACAAATTACCAAAGTAATTTCGCAACTTTCTTGAAACAATTAAAATGTGAAAATTGTGAAACAATTAAAAAAGCCGGAATTTTGTAAGAAAGGAAATATTTTTGAACGTTAATAAACAATTGTTTTAAGGTTGTTTGAGGTTTTTTTAGGTTTATTATTTTATAAAATTTAGAAATGGGTTTCCTGTTTATAGAATTTTTATTCTTGAAGATATGATTATTGTAAAATAAAATATTTTTCTGTTTTTAAAAATATTTTTGGAACAAGAGCAAAAAAAAGTGATATTTATAAAATAGGTTTATCTGAACTAGTAAAAAAAAAGAATTGATTATTTGTGCCAAAATCAATTTTTGTAATTTCTATATCTTTGCAACCTGAATGTGTACATTTTTCAAACTTAGATACTCTTATCTTAAAGAAATCATAGTTTGAACTATCTACAGTTTCCTATATTTGATAGCAAAGATAAGCCCAAAACAAAGACTTAAGTCCTCTGTGGGTTTAAAAATTGCCAAAATTCAGACAAAAAGAAAAAAGAATTTTAATTTTTAGAAATATACTAATCTCCAACCATCATGACTATGCAGCAGAAACATTATTAAAATTAATGAATGTGTTAATTATAAATAATTAATGCTCTGAAACTTAATGTAATATTTAGCTAAAATGCATCTTGCTGAAACTTCAAAGCTTCAAAAAAAGAAGAAAAAAAAAAAACAATCTTTTTAACCAATAAAATGTTTCAAAATTAAAAACAATTTTTGAATTTACTCTCTGAAAAAACTATAAACTATTTTAACAAAAATAGAAACCAATTAAATTGAAATAAATCAAAAGACAAGTGTAATTCAAAGATTTATTGTACAATAAGGAGGGAAAAATTTAACTTTTTTTTAAAAATCGTTCCTTAACAACGTAGAAAAAACCATAACGATCGTTTAAAAAACATCTTTGTTAAAAGGATCGTTTTCCAAAAAATAAAAAAGTAGAATTGTTCACTGTAGGATATGACCGAACTAGTATTTAAAACGTGAATAGTCATTTCTTGATTACTCCCGAAAAAATGCAGAGAATAACAAAATGTGCAAATAATTAATATGTTTAATTTGGCGTTAATGAGGTGTAATCAGGGAATAGCGGAAATGCAGTAGATAAATGCATCAAACAAACCTTCTAGCCCACTCCAAATGCACATTTCTACTGCGCAATTAAATACATTAAAATCTGGAAAATACAAGTTTGGATGAAGCAGGATTTATTAAAGCCGAAATTGTGACCAATCATTGAACACACACGCAAATCATTATTCTGATGAAAGCAGAACAGTAATTACGATTATTTATGCTGGTTAGGACTTAAGTAGCTTCACAAAAACAAAATTCGAAATTACTAATACAACTTTGCGACCTCGTATGAGAAAAGCTTATTTGGTTACACATTAGAAATTCAAAACATGTTTGTTTACAATTATTTTATAATTTAAAATATTTCTTTAATAGAAATTGCTGATTTTAGAATAATTAAGTTACAAATGACTGACATATGTTTTAGGTATTTCAAAGCTAAGTATTTTTCCCGCTAGTTGCCAAACTTTTCTGGTTCTATGGCTCATGAAAACTTTTGCTTTTTCAAACTTTGACTTTTTGATCTAACAGAATTAGAAAATTTGAGTTTGTTGCAAATACTTAATTCCTTTATACAATTTTTCTGAAGCAAGAAATGTGCATGTGACCAATATACCGAGCCCTGATAGTGGAAGTCTCTAGAGTCCAATCTGTAACTGGTCAGTAGTACCCATAGCTCACAATAACCAATATTTTGCAACGTGATTCATTGCTGCTAAAATTGGTAAATATGGTTTATCAATATTCACATAAAATAGTACTGCTTCAAATCACTAAGATCCATATTTTAATTCTGATTACACTTTCACAAAGAAAATACTTTCCAACTCTAATGTCAGCATCATAAATCTTTGCATCCTGGATGATGATGTGAGACTATATTTTTCTAACGATGACTTTTAAATCTAGCAGTATTCATCATAATCATGATCTACAACATCAAGTTGAAAAGAAATATTGATTAATTATAGGGATAGTTTTTTTTTGTATATGCACTTACTGTACACTGTACAGAGCACATTTTAAAGGGAGTGACCGGCTATGTAAGGTAGTTGAACTGTGTATGCAGTGTTGTGGAAAACTTCTTTCGGATTCATTTGAGACATATAAAACTTTTTAAAGATCTGTAAATCCTGAGTTTGAGCGCAAATTCGACGTAAAAAACTTCTACTTTGGGGGTGGATAGGTTTTCAGAGTTAGTTTCTTTTTAATTATTAAATTCAGTTTGACTACCTTACATAGCCGGTCACTCCCTTTAAGCATAAATACAGGGTTGAAAAGATAGAGATTAGAAACATAGATTTTGTTGCTAGTAATTGTGTCTTACACTTTCCAATTACTTAAATCAGACTTACCCTTGTATAATCAAACAGTCTTACACTTGTATAATCAAACAGACTTACACTTGTATAATCAAACAGTCTTACACTTGTATAATCAAACAGACTTACACCTGTATAATCAAACAGACTTACACTTGTATAATCAAACAGACTTACACCTGTATAATCAAACAGTCTTACACTTGTATAATCAATCAGACTTACACTTATATAATCAAACAGACTTACACCTGTATAATCAAACAGACTTACCCTTGTATATAATCAAACAGACTTACACCTGTATAATCAAACAGTCAAAAGAAAGAAAAAAAATATTTTAAAGCATTTTTAAAAATTATTTTGTCAAAATCCTAAACTATTGATGATTTATTCCCAATACTAAGAGTTAAACACTTTAAAGCAAAGAAAGCCCATAAATCTCCCGTCTACCACATTACATATATTTATGTTTGATACGGGGTGGAGAGGAGGGGTAAAAAAATAAAAGGAATTGAGTCTTTGCCACAAACTCAAGTTTTCTAATTCATATATCTTTGCAACCTGATGGTGTACACCTTTGATACTTCAAACTTAGCTCAGTTGATCCTAAAGACGTCATAGTTTGAAATATTTTATGTGATGCAAAAACTCAATTACTTTTTGTATAAAACTTCATCCTTGCAGTTCTTAAACCGTACTCATGTTAAAACCGCACTCAGGGCAAATTACTTTATGCCTCCCCCCCCTCCTCCCACCTTTTACCCTCTGTAATTAATATCTCCCATAATTAAATCCTTAATCCCTGGTCTCATCTTGTGAATATCAATCCGTTCCTTAACTAACATACACAGATTTGTTTAAATGTTGATGTCTGATTTCGAATTTTATTTTTTAAAACTACCAGAACTTTCAAAATAAATTCGAAGTGTGTCTTCTTTCCTTTCTAACATGTCGAAATTAATAATTAATATTCTCTGTGAGGAGGAAGTTTTATAATTATCATCTGAGTAACTCGACTTTCTTTTTTACTCATCAATCCTTTTAGATGAAAAAATAAGCTATAATTAAAAATATAAAAAAAACGATTCACTTTATAAATAAAAAAACGTTCAAACTTTTAATCCTTGAATCTCACCAACCTGAGGTAAAAAGCTCTAATCTTTAATGCACATTTGAAAGTTTAAAATTATATAAGTATTAAAGATAGTTCAGAATAAAGGTATTAAAGAATGTATCTAATCCGTAGAACTGAACAAGCTATAATGAACATATTGATCCACGGACTCCCAACTCATAAGTTTCAACCTCTGAAATAGAAAAACATGGATAAAACAATCAAAATATGAAATTTCAAAGCTGTACACCTTCATGTTGCAAAGATAAAGGATTAACAAATTTTAGTTTGAAATTCATATTAGATTGATTTAAGTCTGAACCTAACTACTAAACCAATTCAGTTCCATATAGTTTGGATATTATTCTGGTATAAAGTTAAGTATATAGTTTGGATATTATTCTGATATAAGGTTAAGTATATAGTTTGGATATTATTCTGGTATAAAGTTAAGTATATAGTTTGGATATTATTCTGATATAAAGTTAAGTATAAAGTTTGGATATTATTCTGATATAAAGTTAAGTATATAGTTTGGATATTATTCTGATATAAAGTTAAGTATACAGTTTGGATATTATTCTGATATAAAGTTAAGTATATAGTTTGGATATTATTCTGATATTAAGTTAAGTATATAGTTTGGATATTATTTTGTGTGGAAAAAACAGGATCGTAAGTTTTTTACTAACTGCAAGGTGCACAGGTATAATTTAAATTAAAAAGATATTTTTCGATTTAAATTCTCAATTTAATGTATCACCCATTTCATTAGAACTAACTTAAACTTTTCCTTCTTTGTAAGATACCAATGGAAACTTATCTAGTACACTTTACAGAACTAGGTTTACAAATTTGTTTTCTTGTTTCAGGAGTTTTACCAGTTCATAAACTTTAAACTAACATCAAGTGAGAACTTTTGAGTAAAATGGCGCTAATCCTCAACACTGTGGAAAAATATATATTTAAAGTTATTAATCCATGAAAATCAGCTGACACATATGTATGGGATCCCTAACTATTACATGTCTCTCATTTTAGGCTTGCAGCGGGGCTTTTATACCTGCATCTGCCTGAGTCCTCAGACATACTAATGCCTTATTTTACCTTTACTATACTTAATCAATATTTAGACCTATTTCCGGTCATTGGATTTCGACTGTATATAGCTCTTTAGAAAGCCTTGAACAAAAGGAAGCAGATTTTTTGCGAAAAAATTTTGTATAGATTTTTGCAGAGATGCCTTTAAAGAAAATTTGCACATTTTCATTTTTTTTGATATTTAGTTTTTGAAAATTCGCTGTGGCTAAGGCTTTTCAAAAATGTTAAATTTATCATATTTCGGGAACTTTTTGTTTTTGCAAATTTTAGTTAATAACTTGATGTTGCAATGAATATTTGAAATTTTTCATATTTGCAAATTAAGGAAACATAGGGGGAGGTCACTGCCCCCCCCCCCCCCCCCCCCCCCGACAATTTTGAGTAAACTAGACGTCAGCCTGAATAGGGTTAATTGGCATGAATTGGTCTGACATTTAAAAATCTGTAGATTATAAATGATTAAATATGGTGGCATTCTTTCTTATTAGCAAACAATGGACAAGTCACTTTTAACAGAAAAGCCACAAATTAACATAAACATATGAAATAAACAAAATCATGCATATATAATTCAAACTTTAAACTGGGGCATTGCAATCTCTGCATAGAGAGTTACTTGAAATTACAGTCCATGACATGAAATCCCAAATCTAAAATACTTAAACAATATCTATTTATGTCATTGTAATGGGTATTATAAAGTGCGAAAAAGCTTTTGCCGCGATTTTCATTTTGATCTTCAACAAACTAGAAAAATTAAAAATCACAGCAAAACCTTTTTGCACACATGATACCCATTTCAATAACATGTATAGTTTTATTCAATTTTACTCAAATTATTAAAAAGCAGCTCGATAAATTTACCTAATCACCTTGTTGCAGGAGATTAAGTAACTTTATTACCCTACAATGAGAAAAATTAGGTATACAATTTGAAATTTTAATAGCAGGGTGAAAAAGTTACTTTTTCGCCCTGTTGTTGGGCGATAAAGTCACTTAATCACCCTACAATCTGAAATATTAGGTGTGATAAATTCCATCAAAATTGAATAAAATAATTAAGATTCATATTATTTGAAAATGCATATTCAATAAATAAGAATAAGAGAATTTGATCTGATAATCTAATTTTCTATTCTTCAAATCATCTAGTTAAAACATCAATATCAACATTCCCTAATTACCAATTCCATATTGTGTCATTTTGAGAGGATTAGATTTTGAACACAAAAAACCTCTATATTTTTGTAACCAGAATTATTCAGTGCATTCACTGCTAGAAAATTACACCTATGCTATAAATTTGCACAAATCATTTATTTCAATATAAACTGAGGAAATTATTGAGACCTTTCCAAGGAGGATTGCCAGAAATAGAGAGAATACATACATTTGGTTCAATTTCTTTCCTATGTATTGTACAGGTTGTACAACATTTTGAAAAGCATGGTACTCTTGAAGCCATAATCTGATCAAGATTGTGGACGACTTTAAAAGTGTTTAATTGTAGAAATGAAAATAAATCAAAAACATGAAATGGGACCTTGTGTGTTATGGATTTCAACATAAATGCCTGATCTTGATCGTTTGTTAATGCAAATTAATCTAATCTTTATTTGATATCCCACACGGGAATCTTACCTGCAGTCAGGGGTTGCAGGAAGCTTTTAAGATATGGAAAGCTTTAGTGTTTTTAGATCCTTCCCAATGTGGTTAATGACCATCGAGGTATAAACAGAGATCATTTAAAATCAGTAAAATCCATGGTTTCCAGGGGGTTTCAGACCTAACAGGGGCTGAGCCGCCGCACCCTTTGAAAATACNATAATTATCTGACACAGAAGTTACCAGCTATGAATATCTAATTCAAAGACAATGCTTTCTGAGGGTACCATATTTAATAGAACATGCCACTAGATCCATTAACTTCTGGTTGCAGTCTCTTTGGCCTTTAAGCTGGAAAAGTTGTATTAAAGTTGAAAAAAAAAGAAAACAAGAAAACAAGAAAAGAAAAATAATCTTTTTATGTTTTCTAAAAAGTAAAAGTTTGAGTTTGACATTTGTTTCACTGAATAATGAAAACATTTGTGTCAACGCTGTAATATTTACACTAGCTTGGGAACCCAGCTTGGCCTGGAAACTAAAGTTTCTTCCCGTGTTGTTACCGAGTTCCCCAATCAAATTTTGAAGTAAAGGGTTCCTGAGTTATGATCAGACTTCCTAAAAAACCTGACAAACAGAAATTAATACTTTATATTTATCCAGGTATATACGTGTATATACAGGTATATACAGGTATATACAGGTATATATTCTATCTAAGTGTTGAATGCTGTGAACTATTATTGTTTGAGCTTAAGAAATGCGCCAGCTCACTTTTGAGAAACCACAATTGAACAAAAAAATAAGAAAGTGAACGACCCATTTAATTTTTTTTTTCAATCGTTCAAAAACATAGATTTCGTTTATTCCTAGTTTGTTCATTTTATTACTGAACAATTTCCATCTCTAGTTATATACAGTCTAGTTGTATACAGTCTAGTTGTATACAGTCTAGTTGTATACAGTCTAGTTGTATACAGTCTAGTTGTATACAGTCGTCTCTAAAATCTCATCCTTGTGGGGAACTCTGTAAGTAAAGTGTAAATAAAGTAATTATGTCTTAGTCACAAACTCAAAAAGTCTCATCCCTATATCTTTGCAACTTAATGGTGTAAACCTTTGATATTTTAAACTAAGATTGCCTGATCTAACAGAATTCATTGTTTGGAATATCTATGTGTTACTAGTTTGGGTTGCAAAAAAATTTGGATTAGAAAATTCATTTGTGTCGAAAAGCCTCAACTCCTAAAAATAAATTTTCTTATTCTAAAATCGCAACTATTTAGTTAAAGTCAATAGTTTAAAAAGTAGGAAAAGTCCCTTATTTAAATGGAGGATCACATGAAATTGTGTATACAGTCCCTTTAAGTCAATAATGTACAGAGTTTAAAATAGGAACAGTCCCTTCTTTAAATGGAGGATTACTTGAATGTGTATACATCCTCTTTATGTCAATGATGTTTAAAGTAGGACCAGTCCCCTATTTAAATGGAGGATCACATGAAATTGTGTATACGGTCTCTTTATGGCAATGATGTACAGAGTTTAAATTAGAAACAGTCCCTTCTTTAAATGGAGGATCACATGAAATTGTGTATACAGTCCCTTTATGGCAATGATGTACAGAGTTTAAATTAGAAACAGTCCCTTTTTTAAATGGAGGATCACATGAAATTGTGTATACAGTCCCTTTATGGCAATGATGTACAGAGTTTGAATTAGAAACAGTCCCTTCTTTAAATGGAGGATCACATGAAATTGTGTATACAGTCCCTTTAAGTCAATGATGTATAAAATGTATAGTAGTCTAGTAGCGGCCTAGTCCGAGTAAATTTTAAATCCGGAAGCAATAAGCATTATTCTTCTTTTTACAATATAGGCCATTATACCCTTGGTGCTGGAAACCTAGGATATATATTGCCAAAGCCTAACTAGGCTTTTATTTCTCTGCATTGAGTTATGGATATTTAGAAATATAGGCATATTTTTATTGTTAAAGGAAAAGTAACCGTAATTTCAAGTGACGCTCATGCAAAGATGGCAATGTATGATTCACAGCAGTATCCTCAAAAGCTCTCTCTGATGAAGTAATATGAATTAGATATTCATTTTTTTGTTTAATATTTAGTCTATTATCAAGTTTTACATATTTAAAGAGATTGTTCATATATTTTAAAATGCAAACTAACACAACTTATGAACACAACTAAGTCTTTCTTACTGCTGAAATTCATGATTAAAGGGACTGTGAGCGTAATCTCAAGATGACAATTTCTGATTCACAAGGGTACTTCTTGAAGTCTTTGTCTGACCAAGTATAAAATAAATTATATATCAATTTTTAGAATTTTAAAAACTAATAATTTTCCATTATGGGTTTTCCACAAAAGTGACTTTTGAATTTTTATTACAGGAGAACATATTGAACCCATCCANATTGGCAGTTTTCAAGAAGAGTCTGAAGTCAGTAGATTAACTCGTTGGGATGAGGGGAATGACAGGTAGAAAGTCCGCCAGAGAACTACATTCCTTGATTCATTATTATCGTGTTTATTTGTTCATATATTTCCTTTATTTCATATGGTAACAATATAGGAATTAACACTTTTGAAAATAGAAAAACTACAATACATTGTAGCATTGTGATCTTTGCATGGAGAGTCACTTGGAATAACGCTTACAGTCCCTTTAAAATCTTTGAATTTGTTAATTTGAATTCTGAATTAAAGGTTTAAATTAAGTTTGTTGCCAATCGATCAAAACCAATTAATTAAATTGGATTTCTGTAATGCCAGATCAACAATAAATTAATAAATTAAATTACTCAGCCTGGCATGAATTTAATATGATTCCAATTCTCTCTCTAAAAGGATTTCTTGTTTTTAGAAGTGCATAGTACATAGGTATAAAAATCAAAAGAGATTTTTTTTGGGTGATTTGTACACTAAAGGCCTAAACAATTTTGATATGAAAAATTTTAAAATAGGACTTTTTTCATCGTTGTGACTATTCCTTCCTTAAAACTGTTTTATTGAAAGCTTAATTTAAAGTAAATATCTGAATGGAGAGCGGAACCATGTCTGATTCACAACAGTACCGTTTAAATATTGTTTTTACCATAAAAATGCTTGTGTTTGTTAAGTACTTTGAATATGAGCTTTAAAAACAATTTTGTGAGAAAATAAGCATTTTCATTTCAATTTTAAAACAGAATATTTGGAATAATCAGTAAATACACACTTTCTAGCGATAAAATTTAGGATATTTCTGTCATTAAAACAAAAATTTTAGGTATCTTTAAACTGCTTAAACTTTTAATGAGTTCATTGGATAGCAGCACGTAGAAAATAAAATGATTAGGCATTCCCATATTTATTTTTATTAAATAATTGACTTTTTCATTTATTAAGATATTTCTAAATTTAAAGATGGCAATTGGAACTCTTGTAAAAAAAATTTTTTTTAGCAATAGGTTATTGAATCATCACACTAAATACTGAAAATAGGTTATTGAATCATCACACTAAATACTGAAAATAGGTTATTGAATCATCACACTAAATACTGAAAATAACTGATAATTTCCATCAATCTTGTCAATTTTCTCATCATAATATTTTTGTAAATTTATGTCATAGACCGGTCATATTTCATGAATTCTTAATTTTTCAAGTAACCAAAGCTTAAAAGATAAATATTTCAAATTGAGGTTTACGCCATCAGGTTGCAAATATTGAGGCTATTATTCAATTTACATGTTATCTAGGATTTCTCTTTCTTTAAAACCAATACAAGAGTATCAATGATAGAGATATCTGTCTGAAATTGATAAAATTCCAACCAAATTCCAGGACCCATTCTTTTCTTTTTTATCTAAATAGTTGCTTTCTTTCAGTATTTTCTACATAGACCCTAATTTGAACATAGATATTTCTATCTGAACCGTTAGTTAACATTCTCAATTATATTGTAGAATTGTTAAATATGAAAGGAACCACCCAAAAAGGGGGATCAATATTCTAGTAGTCATCAAGTCATGCACCAATAAAAGAACAAAGTAGTTGAACATTTATATTGAAAGTGAAACAAATACTAAACTAAACTAAACTAAACTAAAGGTTTTCCTCTTTTTGGCTGGATACCTCCTTTGGCTAGATACCTCCTTTAAGTATCCCCCCTAGTAACATATCCCCTCCAGTAACATATCTCCTCCGGCAATATATCTCACCCGGCAACATATCTCCTGTGCAACATGTTGTTTTCCCACAGCTCCGATCCAACCAAGCAGTTTCCATTCCTGTGGACTGACTGCTTCATAGGTTGTCCATCCTTCCACTGTGGGGAGTTGGCAAAAGTCTTCATCCTCTCCTTGTGAGAGCTGGTGCACAACTAAACTTATTCTTTTTTAGGTCTCCTTTTATATCCTGTGATCCTGTCTTATCAACACATCCTTATCGTGTTTGGCAAGCTAGAGTGTCTAGATAAGGCAGAGGAGGGGGGTCATAACACCTCTCCTCTGGGGGAAGCTTTTTGTACTTCTTCATTACCGACTCTGAGACTTTAACTCTATCAGGGCGCTGGGTTAGGGGATCCCTGGAATGGTCAACAGTGGCCCGCCTGTCACTAATAGGTGGGAGTCCGAAGGGAGGGAGGGAGGTCTGGGTTGCTTCCTGCAGGGAGAGGGTTTTCGTCGGCAATTTCACTATACCAGTAATTGTCCCTAGCGTCGTAGAATACACCAACCCTAGCCCCCATGGTACTCGCATATGACATAGACTCTTTAAAGGGGTTGCCCTTGAATCCGCAGATGAGATCCCTTAGTCTGTTCACTGCTGAAGTAAAGGCCCCCTCATTGTCAATGGAGAAGATAACGTCCTCGAGCACCTTTAGCGACCCATCCCAAAGCCCATGGATAGTTCAATCCGGTTTGATAGAGAGGCTTCGATATAAGTAAAGGCTTTAACTACTGTGTGATAAGACTTGATGTTCAGAGATTTTCTTCGTTGATCAGAAACCTTGGTCATTTGGGCCAGTTCCCCAGACTGGCCGCTTGTTCCCAGTGCGCTCAAGGACACGGAACCAGAAGCACTACCACAGAGTGGCTGGTCTGCTGGGTTGCCCGAGTCATTCGCTTTGTAGACACACTGGGGCTTATCTTAACCATACAGAGAAGGGAATCTTCATCCGCAACAGGAAGATGTATAGTGCGCTCAGCATAACCGCGGACGTGCATGATATATCCATACTAGTGAGAAAACTAAGACTCAACCACAGATTAATATCTCTTGCATACAATTGGACGACCGGCAGTGCTGCAGTTGGACATTTCATATCACAAATAGTCCTAGACGAGATCAACTTCAAGTCAGGTTGCATCCCCCATCATAACACGGCCCACGGGATAGTGGGTTGACAAGCCATTAGACATCAGCAGAGCAGTTTCAAAGGAAGAGAGATATATGGGCTGTAGGATACCCGGAGTCTACCCTGAGGAAGACACAAAACTGCCCAAATCGATGAAACAGGTTCTGGCTCTACTCAAGAACGACTATCACATTCACGAGGTACCAGGAGGCATGGACACGGGTGAGGACAGAAGGAGGGCAAAACTACTAGAGGGCCTGGAAGAGGTTTGCAAGGATGCAAATGGACTAGTGGATCTGTTTAAGGACTTGGGCACCTATGATGGGATCGTGCTCGACTTGTGTTACTTGTTTAATTATCTCCCCACCCCGGACAGGGACATAGTGACCATGCTCAAGGTGACTCAAGAAAAGATGATGGAATACAGGTCAACGAATCCCCAAGCAGAGAGGGATTTCATTGGGTTTTGCGAAATTTACGATCTCCTGGTTACAGCATCGAAAGAGCACTCTGCACCTAATTATGAATGCGCTGAGGGGAAGGAGGTTGAAGTGAGGACCGCAATCAAGCAGGCCATCAAGTATGGCCCTTGCAACCCTCCCGTGTCTCTGTGGGGGGCCGCCCGCCTCAAGAAGCACTTCCCTTTCGTCCACACGGCAAACAAGGCCTTTATACAAGCCAAGGACGTAACACAAGTACCTGCTAAGTACGATGAATATGTGAATCCTGGGTCCTCCATGTTTAGGAGAAACGTGTCTGCAAATGAGCTCCTGTTCAGCATGTTCCACGGTGACGACTGCGGGGGAGGAGTGAAAATGGAGAAATACAAGGAGTTGTTCGCGGCTGACATGGTAAAGTGAGATAATATCACAGATCTTGCCACCAAGGCTGAGAATACGAAGGATGCATTAACCTCGCATGAGACTCTTTCCTTGAATGAGCCTAGTCAACGAATGCTAAGCGAGATGTATTCTAGCAATCCTGTCCCGGCGAACCACTTGGTTAATATTGCAATGGGTGCCAGCAGGGCAGATATGGACCTGGCCTTCAGGATGTTCTTGTCCAAATCTTCCGAAGTAGCAGTGTTTCGGATCCGTATAATTTTGATGCGGATCCGGATCCGGATCCATGGATCCGCATCCGTGATGATGGATCCAGATCCTGACTCTGATAAGGATCTGGATCAGAGGTAACTTTTGATTCTGTGAATCGGATTTTCCCTATTAAATGTTATGCAAGGTTATAATTTATAAACTATATTTATTATATATTCCGAAATGTAACAAAAAAATATAGACTTTTTGGAGTAATCCTTTGGACAGGCCGATCAATCACTTCTTGAAGAGATAGTCCCTGTTAGCCTTGAGCAGGAGAAGGGTGTCCAACATGTCGGCCTTGATCATGTTCCGGAGGTCAGACTTCTGCAGCTTCAAGGCTGAGAATAGGCTCTCAACCAAAACATGGGTCGGGGGCATAGCCCTTAGGATCCTGGAGACCTCCTTTATTACAGTCAGATAGGCCTCAATTGGGTCCTTAAGCTTCTTCAGCTCCTTCCTGTCGGCCTTGATGGTATTTAGGGCAGCGACAACGTTTGCCCTCATCTTGTCTCTGGCTGTGGTCGACCCTGATCTGTACCTTGATGTAGATCTAAAAACAAGGAAATATTGTTTTAATAACTTTTAACTTTGGATCAAATTAAATAACAAAACAAAAAGATGAAACTAAAAACTTAAAAAGTTTAACTTATCCTTTCTTATAATTTATTTAAATATGGCTCCTTCTTGAATAATATGATGAAGAATAAAAATATATATTATTGAAAATACATGCTTTCCTTTTAATAGACAAATTTAATTAATTAAATATGTAATTGTCTGGTTACACTTGAAGAATACTGAATAATCATCATTCATTAATTCATATTTATCTAATATCTAAATCTTAATAAAGTATAAGTTAATGTCTAAAAATCTAAATTAAAATCAATATCTTTACCTCTCAGTCGGCGGTGGAGTTAACATCACCCTCTCCTTGTTGGGGTACCGCGCCTCCTTGGCCACGTTCCTCAGCTTAGCCACAATGCCCTTGATGCTCTTGTGCTTCAAGCCATCTCCGACGGCCAACTGGAGGGTGTGTGCGGCACAGCGCATATGCTCGCAGCATGGTGGGCAGGAAGCCTCAAGGTCGAGGTCGGAGGGCTGCACATCGTCGTCTTCATCTTCATCGTCTTCATCATCGTCTACATCAACATCTCCACTCCCTCCTTCAGCTTGGATATCAAGGTTGATTTGCTTAACAGTCCCAATCATGTTTTTTGCGTTGTCCGTCACGCACATGATGACGTTCTTGAGGGGAATCTTGTATTCATCAAGAACCTTCTGGATCATGACCTTGATGAACTTGCCCTTATGTTCGCATAAGGTGTCCATGACGGCCAAGGTCTTCGTTATGGACTGCTCATTGGACATGTATCTGACGTTCAGGCCCAGATAGTTCACCCGGATTCTGGTCAAGGCGTCAAACTTGAGGTAGACAAGCTTTCCCTTGAGGTTCTCCTTCATCGCAATCTTCATGGCCTTGGCGGCGTCAATGATGTACTTCCGGACCTGGTCTTAATCGAGGGACACCCAGGTAATACACATATATTTTTTTTTTTATAAATATTATATTATTAAATGAAATGGGTGTAAAATACAAATGTATTAATTAGAAAAGAAATATTTCAATTCCTCCCACTCCCCCCCCCCTAAAAATTGAAAGAAAAGTGTAAACAAACAAAAATTAAAGAAAGAAACAGTTTAAATTTAACTTACTGACAAAACAGCAAATTGAAGAGTTACCTATAGACTTAGAAATTAGAATAGTAAAAAAAATATTTAATTTCCTTGAGCTTCTCAGCCATTTCTCCTTTTAAACTTTTGAAAACCTCTGAACTGAAAAAGCGGAATGGGACAAAATGCTGCATGGCGAACTTGACAATCCCGAGCTTGAACGTGATGGCGGTCATCTTGACCACCACCGTGTCTGACTTGACAAACGCCGCCATGCGAGCTTGCTGGACACCTATTATTGAGATATTCATAATACTTTTCTTTAAAAAATTCTGTCCACGTGGGAATACACGTTAAAAGTGAGGACTATGGTATTTCTCATACCTGTTACCCTTACACCCCCATCTTCCTCCGCCTACCTCCTAAATTCCAATCTTATCCTACTTCACGAGCAGATATAGTGGAACTCAGAAACTGCTTTTCTGTGGAATCTTAATCAAAACTTTCTGAGAGAGATCATCATTGGTTTCATTGGGTGTTCCTTTCCTAGGGGGTACATCTAAATCACCTTGAACCTAGCCGAATGCAGTTAAGGCTAGGAGGTCTTTTAATTTCTTTCTAAATTACTGCAAGACACTGATACATGCAATGCAGCTGACAAAGGGAAGTTCTCATTACAACAATGTCAGCATTAAACCTGCATAGATGGCTGATATCAAAAAACAACTGAAATAAATACAGAAACTCAAGACCTGATATTGAAATACTAAAAATTGCCTGATCAGCATCTCAAAACTGCATATTAACCCTCCTGGGGGGGCGGGGGTATGCAGCTAATTGAACGAGCACAACAGGACAGCCAGGAAACAAGATGATTGGAAAAATGATTATCTGCATTCTGAATTAAATACATGTATCAAATAATTTGTTTCATAAAAAAAATTAAAAATAAATAAATTGATAAAGTTAAAAATAATACTTTTTTTCTTCAATAATTTAATTACTTAATTAAAAAGAATAACACAATCTTTCATCTATCAAGGGCATATTTAATTGCGTCATAATACTTTTTCTTTAATGTAATTTAAAAAAGTAACAAAATCTAAGGCATATTTCATCCCATCATCTGTGTAAAAGCATGTAAACAGTAAATAATTCATATAAATATATGTATGTATATATGTTTTTTTTTTAGTAATATGTATGCCTTGGGCTTCTTCGCTGCAATTGCATCTTTAGCTGCGGCCTCCTCCTTCTCTATCTTCACGAACTCTTTAGGATGATTCCTCCTTACATGCCGCTTAAGATTACCCAATCTTGATCCTAAAAAAAAATATTTTTTTTAAGCATTTTTCTATTACTCTTTAACTTCTAAATCTAAAGTTTGAAAAATAATAATATGTAAATGAGGTTTAATCTTTTATAAGTTAAATAATTAAAATATTCTTACTATAATGTTCAAATTTTGGTCGATCTCCTACCTTTGTCCCCTTCCTTTTCGGCCCCTTTGGTAATTATGTTGCCGCATATTTTCTTCTCTTCGCCGTCGTCCTTGTTAATGTTGATCTGGCAGACCCAGCTGTCCATCTCCTCCTTGAAGTACTCATAGACCCCTCCTAACTTCGCCTTTTTATATGGCGGCATTCTCTAATCTCGACTTATAATATGGTCTGAAATATGTATAAAGTACGGTAGTACCATAATGGGTGGTACTAAATACAATTTACATAAATTAAGATATATTTATATCAATATATTAATAATTAATATAGTCTAATTCAGCCCTAGCTTGTTCCGATCACGTTCATCTTTTAAAAATGAATACTTTATATATTTGAAATTTGCGCCATGTGAGCATTTGCCTCTGAGTAATCCTAAAGTTAAAAATGTTGTCATTACTATTTTATAAATGTAAACATTAAATTAATAAAGATAATTTGGAAAAATTTTCGTCATGTAAATAATACATTTACGAACCATTTTGATTTATTTATTCCATGGTTTTGGTTAATATTTGGCACTACCCGGATCCATATCAACGTTTCCTGATACGGATCCGGATCCGACCAAATGATACGGATCCAACCGGATCCGAAACGCTGGGAAGTAGGGTCATGTTTGTTCAATAGCATCGACATTAAGGGATGGAGCCCCGGGGTGTCTAGGCAATTCTTCTTGAATCATCACAATACAGTACTCGGGTATACGCAAGCGGACCACAACATCACTTTCGCGAAAGTCTAGGAGAACTTGAGATTTGTATGTAGACGAGATGGTCTAAATGTGGATATGGATATAGACGAAGGAATGGTCCAGGGATGGACCGGGAGATATGATTGCATCCTCCATAGCCATATCCTTCTCTACGTGACAGCCAAGCTGAGAAAGAAGGGAATACTGTCTGCAGGAGAGTGGTACAAGGGGAAGGTTATGATAGATGAAACACTCTTCTGCTTTTTCTTCTCGAGAAAATCAACCAAGATAGAGAAGGAATTAAAGTGTTCACTCATAGAAGAAGCTCTGACTGAAGCCTATGCAGAGCTCGGGCTCGTAATTGCGAAGGACAAGACAATCATTTCAACTCTGAACTTCACATTCCTGAATCGCTTCTTTTCGAAGGGGGCAGAGGTCGTCAAGCCAATCCGCACGATGATGAAAGTCTGCACTTCTTCAGACCGGATGATAGGTACCTTTCAGGGGCAGGTGCAAGACATCACGGGGTCCATTCGAGGTGCAATAGAGAAGGGTGCAGATCCCATGCTCATGTATGTGATGGCCCTGCGCCTCGCAATGAGTACACAGCCCTGCAATGGGATCCAAACATTGCCAAGAGTAACATCATATCAAATCATAGCTCCCTCTTACCTGGGCTGGTTGGGATTCCCAGCGTGCATGGACTTTATAACTAAAGAAAAGACAGATCCAATGCGCCCTGTGAACATGTTTATACAGAATCTTGCTGAGATAGATGAGAGCTCGGAATCCTTAGGCGAGATAAAGTCAGTGGTCGGCGCTCTTTATCTCGCACAGTTCCAGAACCCGAATGTGTATAGCTTTATGTCTAACCCCACGTTTCCAGCCTACCAGGGGGTAGACAACCCTACCTCTAGTCTGAGACGGATTTTGAGGAACATGGTGAAATGTGGGAACTTCTGCGAAGAGATGGTGAATGCTGCAATGGTTGACTCCAGCACGAAGGTGGCAGACACGATATGGGAGATGGTGAGAGCGTGCATGTGGGACCCGGCCGTCCTGGAGTCTGTAGGTACCATGAGGCCCTATGCCAGCCAGATGAAGCTGCTGGTTAAGTTAATGGAGTGTGAATCTTGCAGTAAGCTCATGAGCCCTCTCCATTTGGCTAGATGCAGGCGGTATACGAGAGTACATAGCAAAACGTCTGTGTCTTCCATCCTGAGTAGATGCAATGTAGATTACCCAGATAGAAGCGTCAGAAGAGTAATTTTGATTGCACGGACCAGGCCTCCATGTGAGCTCACCAGATTCGTACTGGAAACCTACTAAAGCTATTTAGGCGTAAGCATGGTAAATTTTGCTCTGCCTGATCCCATAGAAGTTGTGGTGAGGCCCAGAGAGGATGAGCATATACTGGTAGTTGCGAGGTACGAGCCGCCCTTGTCGACTGGGAATGATATTACTAATGTCTCTACAGGACACGCCTGGAGCAGCCCGAGCTTTACCTACAACGACATGCATACGGGAAGATCTCAAAAGGTCAGGGACGTGACCAAGGTGTCCAAAAGGAATCTTTGACGTGACAAATCCTGCCTACCGCAGCCTGCCTGTAGAATTGTTAAATATGAAAGGAACCACCCAAAAAGGGGGATCAATATTCTAGTAGTCATCATGTCATGCACCAATAAAAGAACAAAGTAGTTGAACATTTATATTGAAAGTGAAACAAATACTAAACTAAACTAAACTAAAGGTTTTCCTCTTTTTGGCTGGATACCTCCTTTGGCTAGATACCTACTTTGGCTAGATACCTCCTTTGGCTAGATACTTCCTTTAAGTATCCCCTCCAGTAACATATCCCCTCCAGTAACATATCTCCTCCGGCAATATATCTCTCCAGGCAACATATCTCCTTCAGCAACATGTTGTTTTCCCACGGCTCCGATCCAACCAAGCAGTTTCCATTCCTGTGGACTGACTGCTTCATAGGTTGTCCATCCTTCTACTGTGGGGAGTTGGCAAAAGTCTTCATCCTCTCCTTGTGAGAGCTGGTGCACAACCAAACTTATTCCTGTGATCCTGTCTTATCAACACATCCTTATCGTGTTTGGCAAGCTAGAGTATCTAGATAAGGCGGAGGATGGGGGTCTACCCAACCTCTTAGGATGAGGTAGGGGGTGGAGGTTACAATGTTAATGGAAGATATTCTATAAATTAGAATAAAACATTTAAATACATTAAAACATGTAAAAGAAATATTTTAAACATACAAAATTTTATTTTCTATTTTCTGTAAGTTTTCCAATTTTTAACCACAATAGTTGCCATCATTATATTAGAATTTAAGTTCTTTTTCCTCAACATAAACCGTTATTTCCAGTGGATTTTCTCTTTATTAAACAAAATCTTCAGTTTTTTTTAAAAATCCAGTTCATTATCAGAATTCTAGCAGAATTATTCAGTGAAATCAATGCAATAATTTGAGGTCAAACTTTGATGCTTAAGTGCGCTTATCTACTTCGCATAATCTTGGTTTCTCACATGACCATACATTCAGGGAATATGTTTCCAATTAAAAACTTTCTAAAAATCAATCAATCAAGAAAGGAAAAAATCTGGAAATTTTCAGTTTTACAATATTCGGAAAAATGGTGATTTAAAACAATTCAATTAAATGCTGAAACCAATTGTTTCATTATATTTCTGTAAAAAGTATACCAAGTAGGGAAGGGAAAAACATGGCATGGAAGGAAATTGTATGGAGTCCTTGAAGTGTGAATAAGGAAGTAAACAAACAATGCAATTATTGTACAAATCATTACATTAAAGACGACATTAGTTTTAATTTTTGATAAACAAATGGATAATGGAAACAAATGAACAAAAGAGAAGCTGTCAATTGACAGCTTCTCTTAGTTTACATGTAGACTTGAATCTTGAAAAAAACTTGTTTAAATTCAAGACTCAAATAAATATATGTCTTAGTTGTATTTTTACTAACGCCAACCACTGTATGATAAGGTCTGTTGTCTAGGAGTAAATGGTTTACTGGTGTATAAAAGAGGTTGTGCTTATTTACTCCTCAATTAGTGGGAAAATAGAAGGAAACAAGATGTTATTTCCAATCAGAGGAATAGTCAGAGATATAATATACAAAAGATTAGTTATATCAGTCAAAACTAATTTAGAGTCACATGAGTTACAACAAAGATGATCTCAATTGGTTCAGCCGTTTAGACATTTACTATACACACTCTAAGAAATTTCAAAGTTTCATCTATCAAAATTTGATGGAGCACCACCATCAAATTTATTGTACCAAACTTGTCAAATTTAAATGAATGTATTTTCAGTTGCCTTAACTCAAGATTTAATACATGATCTATGTAGGTTTGATAATCGTTTTTGTAAACAATCATTAACCGATCGTTTTTTGTTTCGTTTTCAAAACGATCATTTCATTTTCGGTTTTTAAAAACGATTGTAAGAAAACGAATAACGATCGTTTTTGAAAACAATCATTATTATTAAATCGATTTGCAACCGTTTTATATACAATTGTTTAAAAAAACTATCGTTTTTGAAAAAAAACTTTTATTGACAATTATGTTAACGATCGTTAACAAAGGGTTGTCGTTACCAATTGTTAACAAAACGACAAACTTTATAAAAACGGTCGTTTTTGGAAAATAAATTTCATGCAACTTTATTGAATGTCGTCTTACATGAAGTTTAACAGTTGTGAGGGAGTTAAAACTACTTGATATTTTCTTAAAAATTACTCAATGATAAGTACAGATGCCCTTCAGGTCGTTAATGAAAGGGTCATTGTTAACTATCGTTAACAAAGGGTTTTCGTTAACGATCGTTAAAATGATTGTTGTGGAGACCCTGGATTACCAGCTGACTGCCGGAAACTCTGAAGACCAAACCAAACATATTTATTCAATATAGTTTTTCTCATGTTGTAAGTTAGACAAAATATATACAGTTAGTCTCATTTATATCTTTGTTATTTTGCGTCACTACATTTTGGTGACCCCGATGTGATTTTCGTCGCTGTTGAAGTTAAGCAGTCTCTCTCGCTGACGTA
>NW_019396938.1:205787-216687 GCF_000591075.1 Eurytemora carolleeae | reverse complement strand
TTTTCTTCCTTTTTGCTGCGGCATAAGGACAACCCACAAATCACTTTTACATGTAAATAGGCATGTATAACTCCTAAAATGGAGGGAACTTGAAAAAAATCATTTCATTCTTTGAATTAAGTTTTTTTACAGCTTTAATTTATAGTTCAAATCTACTATTGGCAAACATTGTTACCAGGAAAAATTGCCTGAATACGCCCCTCATTCTTATTTCACACTTTTCTAACTGTACTGTCGGCTTACTAAACAAGGTTATGCAAACTCATCATGAAGGTGACTTTGTCAATTTTTCTACGGGGTATCCAGAGATCTTCTGCAGAAAATCCCCGTTTTTTTCTGGTTTTAAATCTTTGTGACATGTATACGGAATCAGGATAAATTATTCCATATTTGGGCAGTGGTCCCATCCACAGAAGAGGGACACAATGCTAAGTAAGTTGCTAAGTAAGTTGCTAAATAAGTCAGATAAAAAGCCAGATTGATGCCTAATGTACTGCAAGAATGCTTCATGACTCAACTCCTTTTAGATTATTCCTTCCTCTATTTGATTATCTCACTCTTGTCTATGAATAGTCTGACTATGCATTCAAGCATTTCTGGATACAGCTTTCTCAGCATCTATGCTTAAATAACAATAAAAGGAAATAAAAAATGTATGTTCTATCAGTTCACACTGTACAGTGTAAGCTGTACATATACTTACGAAGCGAGAAAAGTACAGATTTCTTTTTTATCCATTTTCAAAAAAAATATTTAAATTGTACCAAATTGTGTAATGGAAATGCCATCCTGTAAGTGGAAGATTACTTGACATTTAAGCAGTACACTCAGTACACTCAGTACACTAAAGAGTAAATTTATTGCATATTGAGAGTAGATGATATATTTCTTAAGATGCTTCTATGGTACCCAGGGAGAGACAACATGGACGAGAACTGAAAATTGTATGGATACCTTCGGAATCCAGGCATCTTCAATCGTAGCTGTTGGTCAATATATCATTAGTACTGGAGGAGATATTGCAAATCAACGGTAAGTTGCAGGAAAAAAGGATAAATCTTTTTTGAATCGTTCAGGGTGGCACATAAAAAGAGGGATTAGGGGTTCTCAGCCAATTAAGTAAGATTTTGTCTTTTGATCCTTCCATTTGGAATAAAAACTATGTAGAATATTCGGAAATCTCTGACCTTCAGCTGACCATTATTGTTCAAGGAACAAAAATTCCTTAAACATGTATCTGAACCCCTTTAGATTTTTCTTCTGGGCTTTCTGAAACCCATGGTGTGTATAAATATATACCCTAGAACCCTAGAACGAGAGATTGCAGCAATTCCTGCCCCATGGTTATTTATTTTTTAAAGTAAACAGAGAGGTTTTTGAACATTTGATCTAGTTCGACGTCTAACTGAAGCATCAAACAACAAAATATTACATAAATGACCACTTCTTATATTAAAACCTTTTTAGTCATTTTGAAATATTATTATACTATTTAGGCTTAAAATGATAGTCCCTTTTTTCTTTAGCCACTGCGTAATAAAAAACTTAAAGAGTGGAAACTTTTTAAATAGGATATCCATATCATTTTTGTGGAGCAACTTAAAAATAAAAAAAACCTAAAATGTCTTTAAACAATTAGAATAAATTAGGCAAATATATTTCTTCTTGTCTATTATAGTACTGATAAAATTTACATTTATGACGGAACTAAATGGACGGAATTAGCAAACAAACTAACTTCTCAAAGACGAAATCATTGTTCTGTAGCCACAAGGTATATTTTTCTTTTTAATGATAAAAAGCTGTTCAACTATTTCTTAATATGACTTATTTTAAACCATATAAAATTTGTACAGAACTCTTTTGATCATGATTTATGGGGGTGGGGGAGAGGGTCATGAAGGCCACAAACACCCCTGCTCCCTACTTTTAAATTTGGTAAAAAATGGGGAGAAAATCTTATTGAAGTTATAGTACAAATGATTAAAGAATAACATTTTTCCTGAAATGAACCATAACTGAATATCAGTTTCTTAAAAATTATTATTTTCGAATGTTGGTTTTCTGTAAAGGTGACTTGTAGTTTTCTTGTGCTAAGGCTATTAGAACAATTGTTATTGTTGACCATGTTTAAGATTAAAAAACCAACAATTATCTTCCTCATTGTTACTATGATAGATGTGTAAATAGTACTATTGTGAATTAGACTTTTTAACTCTTTAAACAAATTTTGTTTCAGCGAAACAACATTAGTTGTGATGGGAGGGCAGGGTAATGGTAGCCCATCTACTTTTGTAAAAACAAATTACACTTTTATTATATTAAAAACACATAAAATACCAAATAATTAGTAGCTTAACCAAAGAAATTTGAAAACTATTGAAACCAGTGACCCTATTTCCATTTGTAAGTCACATTTAAAATTAATGATTTTTAGATGGAAAAGCAATTTTGTTGCACACAATTCTGCGAATATCTAAAAGCTTCTTAGCTCGCAATTATAGTGCAATTCCGCAAGTCCGCATTTGGTTTTATGTACAAACATTGATTATTAATAATGTACAACATACGGCGAATGTTTATGGAATATTGTAGCGCCCCTGTTGGATTCCTGGAATGCAGTACACATTATTATTGTTATTGTTTAGATTATAGTATACTGCATCTTTTCAGCTATCTCCTGTAACTGTTCCCATACTAGGAGCTGATTTCCTACGGCACCACCATTTGCTTGTTGATGTAGCTGGCCACAGAGTTCTAGATTCTTCTTCCTTGTCAGCAGTTGGAGTCCCCAGAATCATCAGAGGTCCTTCATGAAGCTCTTCTCGGAACCCCAAGCTCCATTTGTGATCTTCTTACAGAGTTCTCAGATGTTCTCTCTTCAGATGGATTCACAGCAGCTCCTCCAAAGCATGGAATACGCCATCACCTTCAAACTCATCCTGGCCCTCCAGTGTTAGCCAAGTCTAGGCGTCTAGACCCAGAGAAGCTTGAGATTGCTAGATTGGAGTTTGCTGAAATGGAGAAAGCAGGCATAGTTTGTCGTTCCTGTTCTCCATGGTCCAGTCCCCTCCATATGGTTAGGAAGAAGGATGGAGGTTGGAGACCTTGTGGTGATTATTGGAGGCTCAATAATGTCACAATTCCAGATCAGTATCCTCTTCCTAACATTGCAGATTTTACTTCCTGCTTGGATGGTTCCTCAGTTTTTTCCAAAANTGTAAGAGATCATACATCAGCTCCTTTTTCTACTCGCTGATGTCTGGGGGGAGTCTTGTGGCGCCCCTGTTGGATTTCTGGAATGCAGTACACATTATTATTGTTATTGTTTAGATTATAGTATACTGCATCTTGTATAAATACTGTTGTTTGATAAATATATATTCAGTTAGCTTTGACTACTCAGTCTTTCTTATTCATGCTTATTATATATATCATATAACCCAATATTCATTACAACCCTGGTTGTATTCAGGACTGCCATGGGATGTGCTCTCTACAAAGATGAAATTTTTGCAGTTGGAGGAATAGGAGGATCAAATGGGTTAGAAAAATTCTCTTCTTAAAAAGGACTGTAATCGTAATTTTAACTTAGTTTCTATAATGCACCAATTTAGTATGGTTGAAACCTTAATCTAATCAAAAATGTGGTAACTGGACTTGAAAAGTCATTGTTTCTGTTAATTTCTCCATCATTTCTTATAATCAAGAACTACTGATTAAAAAAGGCAGTAAAGCTTGATTTCTCCCTCTAATAGTATAACAAGGAGCCCAAGCCTCCTTGTTATACTTCTCTTTGAAGCAGAATATAATCTCTCAAAGAGGAAGGAAAAGTCTAGCACTAAGGCAGGTCATTTCCATCCCGAGTTCCCTAAATAGGAAGTTGTTGGAAAACGACCCTGGTACCTTAGGTAATCACTTTTCCTTCCTTATATAGGAATGCTAAATTTTTAAAAGCAGAGTAAATGCGTCATAAGAAAAGTATAACAAGGAGGTTCAACTTCTTATTGGAGGGAGAAATCAAACTAAACTGCCTTTTTAAATCATGAGTCCTTACAAGGCATTCCAGTTTTGGGACGATGGAAATACAGTGTATGTAACTTTTGCAGAGAAACCACAAATGACAATAAACATTTCAGGGTATTGTTATAAATAGGGCAAATTGCCATCTTAGCATAAATGGTTTAAATTATGCATACAGTACCTTTATATCTGAAAAATTTAATTAATATCTAATGTGTATTTATTGCATTAAGCATATTAAAATGTAACAGTTTTCCTTGGTAGAATTAAATTTGTTATCATGAAATTATTCAACAATATTTAAAAAAAAATATTTAATTTAGAATTGATGTTGAGATTTATAATATACAAAGGAAGGAATGGAGAACTGTAGGAAGTAGGGTTACCAATCGTAATTAATGAAAATCTTCTTTTTCTTTTTAAAACATTTCTATCCCATTGGTATAGCTGTTTTGGCAAAACTTTAAAGAAATTTTAAAGGGATTGGAAGTGAAATTTCAAGTGAACCTTCATAAAATTGGGCTTTGCCCTATTTACAAAGATACCCTTAAAACCTTTG
Source organism: Eurytemora carolleeae (assembly GCF_000591075.1). NCBI lineage: Eukaryota > Metazoa > Arthropoda > Copepoda > Calanoida > Temoridae > Eurytemora > Eurytemora carolleeae. Next base: position 212,105 of record NW_019396938.1, on the reverse strand, counting down.
TCTCGCCATTGATGAGAAAGAAACTGTTTGTGTTTATCTCTAAAATTGTGTTTAAATTACTTCAAAACTAGATTTGCCTTTAGCATAGACATGTTATATTCTATGAAATTCAGAATAATCATGTCTAAACCTGTTTTTACCGATTGAAATATAAAAATTTATTTTCAAAAACTGCAGAGTCACATAAAATAATGCTCACAATCACTAAAAGCATTCAATTCTTAATTTTGCGATATTCATAGGATTTTGGACAAAAAACACACTTGGTTTGAAACGGTACAGCCTCTACTTTTAAATTTTGATTGGTAACCCTAATTCAAGAATTAGTTGGATTTAAGCAATACGGTCCTATGCGCGTGTACGATGGCAAACTTACAATCTTTGGTGGTGGTTCTTCGACGATTGAAGCTTTTAAAGAAGATGATGAAACATGGTAAACAGTGGATACAGTTGCTGGTTTTGGTACAAATTATGGTTTTGGTTCAGCCTCAGTTCCAATTTACTGCAAAGTGTGAATTTGAATGGAAGCAAATAATTGAGAAGTAATTCAACTTATATTTATTTTATATTAGACTTACGGAATTATTAAATGAATATTCTAATTGGCACATGTGTTTTTCAATGTAAAGTAATCATATTCAAAATATTACTATATGCAGCAGGACCAAAAAAAAAAAAATAAAAGATTATAGAAAAAGAAGACAAAAGAATATTTTGTTAAATGTAATATAATGTTAGTGTGATATAGGTCACTCAAGTCTCATATTTGCTGAGAGTTGAAAAGTAAAAGATAAACTGTAAAGACAGTACTACAATGATTTTAACAAAGACTTTGTTAATGAAAGATAGCACATCAGAAAATCTACACAAATTCTACGCAACTTCTACACATTTTGTCGGTGAGCCAAAGATCACAAATTTTGTCTTCTCTAATAATCCAATATCTTTTAAGCTGTTGACATTTTATAATGTCTTCTTTTGAAATGGTCTGTGTTCTAGGGTATATATATAAATATACACACCATGGGTTTCAGAAAGCCCAGAAGAAAACTCTAAAGCGGTGCAGATACATGTTTAAGGATTTTTTGTTCCTTGAAAAATAATGGTCAGCTGAAGGTCAGAGATTTTCAAAAATATTCTACATAGTTTTACACCAAAAGGAGAGCAAAATTCAAAGTCTTTTTTAACGATTAAAAGGACTGAAAATCCCTAATCCCTGTTGTTTTGGGCTGCCATGAACGTTTTAAAAAAAAGATTTATCCAATATGTTTTCTTATATTTTTATTTCCTGCAACTTACCGATGACTTGCAATATCTCCTCCAGTACTAATGATATATTGACCAACAGTTACGAATGAAGACGCCTTGATTCCGCCGTTTCCGTTGGTATTCATACAATTTTCGACAAATATCCATGTTGTCTTATCTTCCTGGGTACCATAGAAGCACCCTAACACAAATATCGCACCTACTCTCAATATGCATCAAAGTTACTGATTAATGTCAAGTGACCCTCCATTTATAGGATGGCATATTACTTACACATTAAATCTATGTTTGATAATGAACCACGAAAAAAACTGTACTTTTCTCCCTAGTGCTATTAAATGTACATTTGTAAGTGTATGTACAGCTTAAACTGTACAGTGTCAACGACAGAACATACTTTTTTCCATACATTTTTTATTTCCTTTTATTGTTATTTAGGCATAGGCTCTGAGAAAGCTGTATCCCCTTTTATTGTTATTTAAGCATAGGCCCTGAGAAAGCTGTATCCAGAAATGCTTGAATGCATAGTCAGACCATACATAAACAAGACTGTGATAATCAAATAGTGGAATAAATAATCAAAAAGGAGCAGGGCCCTTATGAGTCACGAAGCATTCTTGCAGTACATTAGGCATCAATCTGGCTTTTTACCAAGGTTGTATCATAAGGTTAGTTATTCTCAATGCGCTCCAATGTACACAAAATTCAATCTCTTAAGATAGATAGATAAAAACCCAATATGACGTCACTGATTATTCAAAATTATTTTGGTTAATATCTTTGATCAGAGTAAATATTTTGCTATTTGTAATAAAAGCAAAAAAATTTTCCCTTTTTTTTCACGCGACACCAGCCCTTCAGCTAGTGTGTAATAAAAGTGTTTAAAAGTGGGCGTCAAAACGATGACCTTAAATACTTAGGAGACAGCATTTGCCGTACATTGGAGCCCATCGAGAGTAAACAACCTTATTATACAACCTTGCTTTTTACTTAACTTACTAAACAACTGGAGCCCTCCTGGAAAATCTCTATAGGATCACCTTGAACCTTGCTGAATTCAGTTATAGGCTATTGAGATCTCTTGACTTTTTTTTTCAAAATTACTGCAGGATACATGAAAGATGCAGCAGGTTCAGATTTCAGATTTAAAAAAGAAATTCTACTAATTTAGATTTTGAGTATAAACTTGTAGAAAAATTTACAAAATCAGCTTCATGATGAGTTTGCATAACCTTAATTGTGGAGGCTATACAGAACAAAAATAATGAAAAAAATAATAAAGCTGAATCAGATCAAGAAAGAAATAAAATTATTCCTCATACCATCCAGAATGATGCTTTATGATATTACAAGCTATGTTCAGAACTGAATATTATCCTTGCAGGGGGAGGGGGGAGGGCTATGCAGATAATGAAGCACAGTTAAATAAAGTGAATAAGGGTAGAGAGAAAAGAGGAATATTGGAATAATCATTATCTGCAATAAAAACAATAAGATAAAATAAAGTAAAAAAAATTGTAATTTTAAAAAAATGTTTATATAAAAAATACCTAATTTTTTAAAAATACATTTTTTAATTCCTGTAATCACGGTTACCTTTTTATTGCTAAAATGGTAAATCATTGCTTTATTTGAGATGACAATGGATATTATTTAGAAAAATACATAAGAATATATTATATAGCTGTTTATATTGTGCATGAAAAAAAACAGAAATTTTATAATTTATTTAGAATTTACGGCAAAATTTATGTAAATTTAATGTGGAAAGGAGAAATATATGCTTTAAAAGGCCTTGTTATTTTAATTTCGTTTGATCTTTTACCCTTAAAATATTTTTTTCAAAAATTCATTCTAAAAAAGTTTTCGATTAAGTATAATGCAGTTTAAGTTAGTTAAAAATTTTGATCTTTTTAAGATCAATAAAAAACATTTGTTCTGAAACGTAATTTTTTTTCTTACTTTTGCTTTGTCTAAATCCATTCCAAAGAGATAAAAAGAATATTTTATTTAAATATGTTTCAATAATGTCTTTTAATTGTTTAGTAAGGCAAAAGTACAATTAGAAAAAGTGTGATATAAGAATCAGGGGCGTATTCAGGGAATTTTCCATGGGGGCGTACAGATTCCTTTCCAGGTGGGCTCAGCATTCATTAAAGCCTGCAAATATCCTCTGAAAACCCACTGAAAAGTATTGAGTTTACTGATCCAGAGGGGGAAGGGGTCTGAGCCCTGTATACGCCCCTGGGAAGAATGTTTGCCAATAGTAGATTTGAACTAAAATTAATGCTGTAAAAAAACTTAATTCAAAGAATGAAATGACTTCTTTCAAGTTCCCTCCATTTAAGGAGTCATACATGCCCGTTTACATGTAAAAGTGATTTGTGGGTTGTCCTTATGCCGCAGCAAAAAGGAAGAAAAAACAACGATATCTCCCTAATCGTTACTCAGGTAAAGATACAAATAATAACGTTGAGAAACGATGTAACTCCTTTACATGGGGTAATTTGAAATTGATTAGCCGGTCTCTTTTATAAATGATAATTGACATTACTAAAATCCTTGATTGTTTAATTCAATTAAATTCCGGTAAATATTGTAATGTATTGTAATTATTTTTCTTACATGTTAAATAGACCATCATAAATGAAGATGTTTTCTTTGTATTCAACCATTCCTGTAATCAGAATTTTATTACTTTTGTGGAATTATAAACACCCCTGAATGGATATCTAAATCCCTCTAGGGTTAGATCATTAATGGTAGCAGCTTGCTGGTTGATCGTTGCATGAACTTAAATAGATCCTGGTTGGTGGGTACAAGATCTTCACCTCCTCCTCCTCCTTAAGAAGAATCATCATCCTGCTGTACATCGTCCTCACCTTTTTATGATCTTGTTTTCCTGGTTTTGAGTTCTGGGAAGGATTATTCCTGGTACTTGGAGGAGGCATTTTTAGAAACCTCAATTAAAAGGCGTTGACCGTTATTGGTTAGTAGAGATTTGAAGTAAAAACCCAAGAAATAATATTAATCTGAGATGACGTGTCACTCTAAGTATTATTGTACAGTGTATCTGTTGTGAAGAGAGCTGGCTTAGCTAAACTAGTGTACTAGTGTCCGCATCCTACGGTGTACAAACTAATAATCATATGGTGTGGCGGGCCGCGTCAGTAAGAGCAGTAAAATCAAAAAAATTGATGAGACTTCTCATAAGCAGGTTAAATCTATGGGTGTCAGTAATATCTTCCTTCTACTTCATACTCCTTGACTTAAATAGACACTTAGAATTGCGCCTCTACTCTAACGATGAGAAGTGAATTAAAATCATAGAGTAATAAAACGAAGAGGCAAAGCTTAGCTCAGATGTACACAACCGACCTCCCTATTAATTAATTAATAGGGAGGTCGGTACGTTCATCACAATATGTTTATGTATCTATAACGCTGTACACTTGTTTAAGGTGATCGTATTTCTAAGGGGTGGTTTTATGTAGATATTTGAAAATTGAATATTAGTATTGATATTTAGATAGGCACTTAATATGGATTGTAAACACAGGAAATTGTATACTGCAGTATACATTCAAGTTCAGTTGTTTGTTTATTTTAATAAAAGTATGACTAAATATTGCATCGTGAAAAAGTTCAAAAACCAAAAAAATGCAACATTTAAGTGCGTATTGTTGTTTATCTTTAACCCTATAAAGGCTGGGGATCTGAATCTATGTATAGACTGGGGGGCTTCCCACGCCCCTCCCCCCTTAGAAAAGGCCTTAGCGAATAGGTATAGGGTTTTAATTCAAGTCCATAGCCAAATGTTTCAAGGCCAGCTCTTTGAAATAACATTAGATTGAAAACTTTTATAGTGCTAGGGAGGGTAAAAAAATGCAATAAAAAGGTCGAAAATTTTTTTTTTGTTTAAAACAAATATCAAAGTGTGACACATGTTTCTACACTCATTTTTCAAGGGTTTTTCAAAAATATTGTTTTTAGAACTGTAGCTTTAGTCATAAAAAAATTATGGACTATTTTAGATTTATTTTATTTTATTTTATTTTATCGCCCTGAACACTATCTTGTGCATAAAAAAATTACAAAATAATCCTTAAACTTTCTATTTATGAAAAGTCAAACAATTAGTCAAAAAACTAGAGGGGGAGCCAAAAACGCCCCCCCCCCTCCAGTCTGATTAGGGTTAAGAGCTCCAGGTCGTCATCGTTGTTTCATTCTTATGTTTATGTCATGTTTATGATAAAGAGTTGAAGAGAAGAAACAGTAAAAATGTTTGAAATAAGAATGTTAAAAGTTAAATTCAATGCACTAGAAACTTAATAATTTTGACATAACTTTTAGCTATTAAAATAAAAACCTACAAATTTGAAAATTGTCAAATGCTTGCATCATCGAATTCTCTTTAAATAAAGAAAGAAAATTTAAAAACTGGTCAATTCCATACAACCCCTCATAGAAATACGATCACTATATACAAGTGTACAGTGATAGATACGTAAACATATCGTGATGTACACAACCGACCACTCTATTAATTAATTAATATGGAGGTCGGTTGTATACATCTGAACTAAGCTCTTCGTTTTATTCAAGGAGATATTGAGTAGAAGGAGGGGGCTATAGGGTTTCCGTACACTTTGCTGTGACGTTTTTGGACTGCTGAAGAACTAGTTTTTGCTTAACAACAATAATAAAGATTGTAAAAAATATGACAAATGATAAACAGACATCTAGGGGGGGGAGGGGGCAGGATAACCTTGAATTTGATTGAAAATGTCTATGTAATAAGGTCCTTTTCGTATAAAACTAAAATCCTTAACTTTTTCCATCTTTTTTAACAAGATTTAATACTACTTTCACAGTAAACTAACTCATGTTTGTTTACATTAGATCAGCTGCCTTTGTTATTGTCTGATCTATGATATGTCTGATCTATGATATGTCTGATCTATGATAAGTCTGATCTATGATATGTCTGATCTATGATATGTCTGATCTATGATATGTCTGATCTATGATATGTCTGATCTATGATAT
>NW_019396938.1:203977-205264 GCF_000591075.1 Eurytemora carolleeae | reverse complement strand
GAAAAATCTGAACATCTTGTAGCCGTTGTTCATAATTTTGAACAAAAGTTTCATTATTTCGATTAGGTTTGTTAAGTTCGGGGTTTTAAACAAAATGTTCCAGATTCTACTTCCAAAGTAGCATGATAATATCTATTTATGCAACAATATATTTTTTTTATCGGAATAGAGCTGGAAACTTTTAAATGGTGGATATCGGGATTAATGCTTGATCCACTCTTTTTCTTAATCTCGAGATTAAAAATGCTTGTTCTCCTCTTGTTATTAATCTCCAGATTGATTAACCGATCGGGATTAAGGATATCCCATTCTAAAGTTTTCAGCTCTGGACTCTAGAATTGTGGATATCGAGATCAATCTTCTCTTTACGTTAATTTCAAGATTAATTTATCATGTGTGTATTAACAAAAGTCTACATATATAACTAAACCAATCGAGTGTGGTTTGGAGAAACCAGAACAGCCAATCAGAGAAGCCGGAAATTTGAAATTTTGTGCGCCATTTTATAAGTTAACTCTCTTTGGGCGAAAACTGGCAGGGAGGGAAAAAAAGCGGAATATGAAGGAAATTATAAGTATACACATTGGATATCCAGATTAAGGGATTGGGGTGAAGGTATCCAATGCAAAAGTTTTCAGTTTTACTTTTTTCCCAAATGATAACACAAGACGGTTGGATATATAAATCTAATTTTATAAAAATATGCGAATTTTTATTGAAATCCGCGAAATATGCGGAATTAAAAAATGTTACTTATTTGCCCATGGAACAAATAAGAAACTTGTTATACCAAAGAAATGTGGAGTAAAAAATCTGAATAAAAATTCTCTCAAAGATTCTACTATGGCAATTAATATAAATACCTTTTTTGCACAGCAGTCAGTTGCTACGATGATTTCTACAAGAGAGAAGACAAAGAAAACAATATATGTTTTCATTGTCAGACTTCAGAGCAATTTGAATAAAGGGTTCGTTCAGTGTGAATTTAAAGCCGTCTTTTCAACCAGGTGTTTGTCTGGTAGTTTCTAGTGCTGGTAATAAATATTTAATTTGCAAACCCAATCAGGCATATTTTTGCCAAGTAAACCTTGAGATTTTTACGACACACATATTTAAGATAATTGTTTTGCAAACTACTCAAGCAAATTTATTTCTTCAGTTGTTGAACATTTTCCGATAGACTTTTATTTTATGATATTTCATGGAGGGGATATTTCATGGAGGGGATATTTCATAGAGGGGATATTTTATAGAGGAGATATTTCATAGAGGGACTATTTTATAGAG
>NW_019396938.1:180471-203572 GCF_000591075.1 Eurytemora carolleeae | reverse complement strand
ATCCACCACTAATTTATATTAAATATAGTTTAAACAATAAATATGTAACTTTCCTTATCCTTTCCTTCCCTTTTCCTTTTATTTCTATTTTTATATTTTTTTTAGAATGGCGGGATATACTCTCACAAGCTCTACTTTTAGAGGTTTTTAAATATTTTCTCCTGAAACACTTAATTTTATATGTTTTCGTTATATTTCATAAGTAAATAATTTTTTTACTTTACTTACTTACTTAGTAAATGATTAGCGTACATTATCACTCTATATTCTATAACCTCGTTGGTTTTAACCTTCAAAAGTAGCCCTAATATTCGAAAATGTTCTCGGTTTCTTCTCCTAAGATTTTCATACAAATTAAAAAAATTTTAAATATGATTTAATTTTTACGTTTTATAGTACAGCATGGAATAAATTGAGCATTTTCATTGATGGAATTGAGGATTTTTAAAAAGAGAAAATATTTTATCGACAACCCCCCCCCATTTATGGAAATTGTACCTACTAGGAGTACTTTTTAACACAATACAACGATGTTGGATAGGCTAAAGAGCCTAAACACACTTTTTTCAGAGACACCCTGTAGACAAAAAAAAATATGATGAATAATACATAAAATAAAAAGATAAAATAAGAAGAAAAGAATGAAAAAGCTTGAAATTTTATTAAATCTTGAAAGTTTCTATACAACGATGTTGTATAGGCTAAAGAGCCTAAACACACTTTTTTCAGACAAAAAAAATATGATGAATAATACATAAAAGAAAAAGATAAAATAAGAAGAAAAGAATGAAAAAGCTTGAAATTTTATTAAATCTTCAAAGTTTCATTTTCTCAAAGCATAGTGTACTGTCAGGGGGGGGTATGTGGGCTAAGACCCCAACGGGTGCTGAGCCCAACGGGTGCTGAGCCCTGGAAGCCTCCCTGACTATGCCCCTGGAGGTCTTACAAATATAATATTATGCAATTTTGTCAATGAAGAGAGAAGCTTATCTTTCTAAAACTTAAAATGAATATTTTTTTCTTTGGTTATTTGAAACAAAATATGCGAATCAAATAAACCAAATTAGTTTTAAAAAATCAATTAAGTTAAAACGAGTAAAATTTTCCACTTAAAGGTTTATAACTGAAATAGCATTTTTCGTACATTTTTGTTTATTTGTTCCTGGCCAGTATACCTTAAAACCAAGGAGATATTGTACAGAAGGAGGGGGCGATACACAATACAATAACACAAATGATAAACAGACATCTGGCGCATCTCTGGCGTTAGATGAAGATTCACCGTATACTAACTCATGTTTGTTTACATTAGATCGACTGTCTTTGTTATTATTGTTACGCAAAAACTAGTTCTTCAGCAATCCAAAAACGTCACAGCAAAGTGTACGGAAACCCTATCGCCCCCTCCTTCTATTCAATATCTCCTTGCCTTAAACAGTTGACTAATGATTAGGTTTTGATAAAGCAATGAATTGTAAAATAATGTAAAGGAATTGAGTCTTTGCCACGAACTCAAATTATTATCCCTAAAATCTTTGTAACCTGATTGTGTAAACCTTTAATATTTTAAATTAATATTATTTGATCAAACAGAAATCAAAGTTTGAAATATCAAAGGTTTACACACCAGGTTGCAAAGATATAGGGGTTAGAAAATTTAATTTCGTGCCAAAGACTCATTTCCTTTGAACATTCTAGCTGGGAACTCTTGTATTGTGGATATCGAGTTTAAGGGAGCTTGGATCTGCAGATTAATTTACTCAATATCCCAGGAGTTTAAGGGAGCTTGGATCTGCAGATTAATTTACTTGATATCCCAGGAGTTTAAGGGAGCTTGGATCTGCAGATTAATTTACTTGATATCCCATGAGTTTATGGGAGCTTGGATCTGCAGATTAATTTACTCAATATCCCAGAAGTTTAAGGGAGCTTGGATCTGCAGATTAATTTACTCAATATCCCAAGAGTTTAAGGGAGCTTGGATCTGCAGATTAATTTACTTGATATCCCAGAAGTTTAAGGGAGCTTGGATCTGCAGATTAATTCACTTGATGTCCCAGGGGTTTAAGGGAGCTTGGATCTGCAGATTAATTTACTTGATATCCCAGGAGTTTAAGGGAGCTTGGATCTGCAGATTAATTTACTCAATATCCCAGGGGTTTAAGGGAGCTTGGATCTGCAGATTAATTTACTTGATACCCAGGAGTTTAAGGGAGCTTGGACCTGCAGATGAATTTACTTGATATCCCAGGAGTTTAAGGGAGCTTGGATCTGCAGATGAATTTACTTGATACCCAGGAGTTTAAGGGAGCTTGGATCTGCAGATTAATCATATGCCCTTATATCTAGGACCTTGCAGTGGGGAGGGGGGGCAGGGCCCCCTAGACCTGTAAGGGGGGCGTATCCACCCCCTAGAACACAGAGCTGTCACAATTTTCAAATCTGAAACTGAAGAGTAAAGAACATAAAACAATCAGTTTGCTGTTTTTTTCTGCTAGTTTTGTTGGAAGGAGAGATAAAGTAGTACTTGAAAGGTAATTGGACTGTATGTGTACCTTTAAAGTATCCAAGAAGCCAAATGTTTTTAATTTACAGTTCAAATTTGGCCCCCCCCTTAGGATCTCGTAGGGGGGGGGGGCAAAAAAAATTCGCTTATTTTGTATAATCCCTTGCCTTTTATTGCGTTACAGATTGCACACAATAATAGATAGTCAAATATTTTTGAGTTTAAAATAAAACTTTCAGTTGACAAACATATTTCGTCAATTTTGCAAATTAAAATATTTTTCAAACAACCCGAATAGGGAAGTTTCGTTTTTATATATTTTTCATATTTAAAAGAAATTATTCTTGAATTTAAAAAGATAAGTTTTCTTTAAGTTTCAAAATCATAACTAACTCAAAAATTTAGCTTTCTTAAGAAGTATATTGGCGCGTTGTGTATGTTTTCTGGTTTGTAATGCACATTTATTCACAAACAAAGCTTACTTTTTTATTTAATGAAACTTTTTAGGATTGATATGATTGATATTTCTATATTTTTCTTATTTTAAAATTCTAAGTGCATGACATCTTAAAATTAAATCTTGTAGGTTTTTCTTATTCAAATCAAACAAGTCCTTTCCTTAATGTTTAATAAATAAACTTTTTAAAAAATGTCTCATTCTACATTTCGTAATTTTTCAAAGATTACATCTGTAATTTGAACTGAATATTTTCTCCTTAAAGGGACTGTAAACATAATTTCAAGAACGCTCTCACCTTTATAAGAGAAACAATAAGAAATAAATTCTTTTTCGGAATTTTTTTATTAGCATTTTCCTAAATATAAAGTATAAAAGAAGTTGCGGAATGTTTTCTTTAAGAAACAATTTCTTTTTCGGAATGTTTTTTATAAGTATTTTCCTAAATATAAAGTATAAAATTTTCGGAATGTTTTCTTTAAATGTTTTCTTTTCAAAACATTAGCTTGTTTTAAAAATATTTACATGCGATATTCTTTCTCATATTTCAAATTATCATGTCTCAAAATATGTTTCTGTAATGTCGTCCTAAATATAATTTTTAGAATTTTCGGAATGTTTTTTATATGCATTTTCGTAAATATAAAGTATAGAATTTTAGGAATGTTTTATATAAGCATTTTCCTAAATATAAAGAATATAAGAAGTTTCGGAATGTTTTCATTAAAAACATTTTCGAAAAATTAGCATGTTTTAAAAATATTTACATGCGATATTCTTCCTCATATTTCAAATTATCAAGTCTCAAAATATGTTTCTGTAATGTCGTCCTAAATATAATTTATAGAATTTTTGGAATGTTTTTTATTAGCATGTTCGATACATGCCACCCTTAACTGTAACATGTTATATTCCGTGATGTTTTTTTCTTTTCTATCCGAATTTAACAATAATTCATTTTTTCAAAAAAATATTTAAAACCTATTTCCGTAACCCATCTAATGTGATAAATGTAATATCAATTATATGACACAATTGTAAACATGTAATTAAGATTTAAAATTCGGTGATGGTGATGGACCCAACCTCTATAGAGTAAGAAAAGTAGATGTTAGTTCCACATTATTGAAAATATATTTCGGTCTGGGTTGACTCTCGTCAGTTCTTGAGATTGTTTCTGTCACAAAGATTAAAAAACATACATGTAATTAAGAAACAGAAAATATAAATATTTAGTTTTAAAAAGAAGTAATTCTAACAATTTTCCTTTGTTTGTCCTGCTAGTTACGTCTTTATGATGAAAACAGAGTTTTGCTTTGAGGAAGGTTGTGAATCAGCTTTAAATTAAAATCCCTCTACCGATTCCTTATCTTTCTGGGAAACTGAGATTTCTTGCAACGCACATTAATTGATATCTTTTTATTTACATAAAGTACATATAAATAATGATTTCTAGCAACTTTATATTAGAAAATCTTAAACATAGAACTTTCTGCCTACACTTTGTTGAGATGTTTTCGTTTGGTCATATGCTCCCTTTCCTCAGGGCCAAAATATGATAGGACAACAGGAAGGAAAATCAGGCCATGTGCTGCACCAATTAGAACAATAGAAAGGTACATTCTAAACAGATAGAAAATATTGAAAAATCAGACTTTTTTTACCATAAAAATAAAAAATCAGACTATTCCACCATAAAAATGAAAAATCAGACTATTGCATCATAAAAATAAAAATATCAGACTATTCAAGCATAAAAAAGTTGTTCTCACCTGAAGTAAAAAATTGTGAAAATTTGAGACTTTGCAAAGCCCAGCACGATTATTCCAGAAAATTTAGTTAAAGTTATTCCTGAAAGAACTGAACTGCCCATCTTTATCAAAGCAGCTTCAGCACGTTTAACCTTGTCTGCACCAGGCTCCATGGCAAAGGTTCTTGTGATATGACTGCAAAACTCGACACTGATTCCAACAGCCATCACTAGATTCACGAGAGACACTGCATTCAGGGTGATATGCCACCAGTACATAACCCCGATAAGATTGACAAGGATGAAGAATATTGTAATGATGATGATAACAGAGGAGATAAGATCAAATCCCATCAATATAAAGGTCACAATGAAAATGGCTCCAAGGGATATAACCAGTGACTGCATGGTATCTTCCCACATAGTAAGATATTGTTCATAAAACACATAAAAGATGGAGTACGGGAAAACAGTGACATGATTTTCAGGATCTTGTCCATCGTTCATGACTTCGGTCATTTGAGCTGAGAGTTCTCTAGCTCTTATCAAGGCAGAATAGTAATCTTTGCTGGTCTTTAGAATAGTGTGGAAGGCCATCATGTTTGAGTGCACCACCTCATACCTTGGTTGATCATATCCAGTAGTAAAATTTAATTGATTTTCATAAATCTCTACAATCTGAACCCCATCACCAAAGGCTGCATGCCCGCCACTTGGACAGTCTTCAATTGGATTCGCATCCAGAAACCATCCAATTGTTTCTTGGAAATCTTTTTCTGATGGTTCTGTTGAAATTTCACAAGGAAGACAAATTTCTGTATCTTCTTCTGATGGACACGGAATCTTGGGAGTTGATGTGTTAATGGCTACATGATCAAAATATCTACAGCAAGCTGGATCAGACACCCAACTAATATAATTATCTACCCAGTTCATAGCAGATGTTGCAAGAAAGGATTCCTCTGGTATTTTAGCCCATGAATGTGCTAGCGTTCCAAGTGAGACTTCATTGCACCTAGCATGGCCCATGCAAAGTTTATTTTGATCTTCTGGCTTTGAGAAGTCTAGAGCCCCATTAGTGTTGTTGACAACAAAATAAACTGGTGGTCCAACAGAAAGATAATCCTTCAGAAAAAGAAAATATTTAAGGACAAATGAGTCTTCAGGCATTGAGACTTCTTGATCCAAGCCAACTTCCACTTTTGAACCTACAGCCAATGAGGTACAAAAAAATCCAATAAAGACAATCATAACAATATTTCTTATCCATATCTTCATGAGCATTGGAGCGTATAAATGTTGAAAAAACCAATACAGTGATCCATTATCTTTCTTCTTTGAGTCTCCAACATGGTATGGTTTTAAACAACAAAGTTTATATTTTTTGGTATTTTCCTGGCGTTCCATGTCTAAAGAAATGAGCGCCACAAAACATGTAATTTGCATGAAAAAGTCAATTAATAAGGCCATTCCTGCATACAAGGCAAATGCTCTCACAGCTGGCATGTCTGATAAAGATCCCAAAAAGAAACATGTTGATTCTGAGACTGAGCTTAGCAGCATCGATGGTGCAATTTCCCCAACAATTCTTCCAACATGTTCTGCATGGCTCTCATAATCCTTTCTTGTACTTCTCTGATAGGACTGAACAAGAATGAAAATGTTATCCACACCAACTGCTAGGACAAGGAATGGAATAATTTCAAAAATAATGAGAGTTGCTGGTATGCCAATCATTCCAAAAATTCCAACTGATGCAGATACAGAAAGCAAAACAATCATCACTCCAAAAAGTCCCAATGTTATCTTGCTTTCGAACATTAGTCCTGAAACTGATGCCGTGTTGTACTGACCAAGGGATATTGTTATGTAAAGAAACATGAGAATGTAGGATATTGCAATTGTTGCCAGATCACCATAGGTTTCTCTGTTCAATTCATCCTCAATGCTTCTTTCTGAATTAAATGCTATTTCCATGTACTCTCTTGGCATTTCATTTGATTCCCAATCCTTCATAAAATCTATGAAGACCTCTTCCCATGCCATAGCTTTTTCAAGACTAGTGATATCATCAAGATCTGTACTTTTAGTATCATAGTTGTCTAGAATGATTGTCATCACAAGTGCTGTAGATTCATAGTACTTTGGATTTTTCGGAAATCCTGTATTTCCATTGGGAATGAATCCTCCTAATATATAGTAAGGACTAACTGGTCCACCCCAGGTTGACATGCAAGGAGTATTTGCTGCATCAAAGGGTAGAGCTGGATTGTTACTACAATCTAAGAAATGGTCCAGGTACGTGTAGAGGCCGCCACTAACATTTGCTTCTATTTCTAGCAGATCTGCAGAATCTTGCCAATACCCCCAAATGTTTTGAATGTTGCAACCTATTCCTAATGGTTGGTTGCAAACATCTACAAGTGATAATGTTTCATTCTTGTATGAAAAAGTTAAGTTTTGAATTTTTTCTTGTAAGGTCAGCACATCAAGGAGAAATTTCTTATTGAACACAGGTCCATATGTTTTATTTTCCCCATAGACATCAGTATAGCTAAACTGTGTAATTTCATTTTCTGGACTTTCAATTGATTTTATAATGACTTGTGCAGTTCTGTAGAAGGGACGAAATTCAGAATCAAAGAAATCCTTTTCAACTCTGGACCGGGAGAGTGGGGATGCCCATAATTCTATTGGATCAGTTGTTACTTCTAAATTTACGATTCCTATTGAGAGACCAATAGCAATAAATAATGAGCATCCAATTACAGTTTTAGGATATGTTGAAGCTATTTTCCCCCACCAAGTGAAAAAAGTGGAAATTGCATTAAGGAATGCATCTCCGACCCAGCGCAATTGTATGGAAATAAATATAAGAGTAATGCTGGTAAAAATGGCCACTGCAATCACTGTCATTCCATCCATCCCACTGATAAGAAAATCAGTTTCAACAGGTTCAAGTTTGGGTTCATCCAATGAGCCACTACAAGCATCCTCACAGTCAACGCACTTGCAGCCTGCATAACTTGCTAAACCGTCATTGAATGGTGGTGGATCTTTACAGGATGTGACAAGCTGGTTGTGATATGTGAATCCTGTTTCTGAGGTTGTAGTATCACCGTATTCATAACTGATATCGAAAGGAGAGTATCCATTTTCAGTTGTTCCTAGATAATTCCACCACCTTTCCGCAGTACAATAGTCTTCACCCCATGGGCCACATGCAACTACCATGACAGTGCCAGACAATCCAGGAAATTGTACATTTTTGCAACTGTCAAAGGTTGCTTCATTGAATTCCTTATGTACATGATAAAGTACACTGCTCACCATTTCCATTGTCATGTTTTCATAATCCCCTGATCCTGGTCCCGTCACATACTTTTCCACTTTCAGAAACTCAGACTGGTGCGGTGAACATGTCAAGTCACAAAAGTTTTTCACAAAGTTAAAGTAGCATGTTGGACAACTATTTTTAAAAAGTTGTGCAGGAGCTACAAAGTTTACTTTCAAAAGTTCTAGTTGTTCAACACTGCAGCAAATACCATCTCCAGAGATTTCCTGAAAAGCATAAATAGTATAAAAGGTTCCTTTAACAAAATCATTTATACAATATGATAAGGAACATTTTTTATTTATACTGAGTTTGTAAAAACAGTGTGATTTAGTGTATGTTGTCTTGTTCAATAATATATATAATAATATGAACAATATTCTATTCCATTATAAAACTATATTCTATACCTCTTCAAGATGTGGACACACTTCTCTAATAAGCTGTAAGTGTTCCTGTTCTGCAGTCCACGAGGGTCCATCATATCTACAGTTTAGCTTCATACAGTTGGGACCTATAGTATAATCAAATTAGTAAATTCCTTCGAAATATTATATCTACAGTTAAGCATCATACAGTTGGGACCTATAGTATAATAGAATTAGTAAATTCCTTCGAAATAGCCAATTAGCTCCATCATATCTACAGTTGAGCTTTATACAGTTTAAACCCAGTCGACAGTGATTGTTAACCCTATCCCTGCTAGGGTACTTGAAAACCAGGAAATTGACCCCCCATCTAAATCCTATGCTTGATGTCCAAATATGAAAAATGATACATCATTGGAAAGCTTTTATGCTCTACTTTTAGAATCTGAAAAAATGGCAAATTTTCAAAAATTGTAATTTATTTTGCAAAATCCAGTTTTTTAATAAAATGTTTGCAAAAAAAAATGTTCAAAAAATGATAAAATATACACTTTTGAAAAGCTCCATGCCACTTCAAGTCTGCAAAATTTTTTGCAAAAATTTAAATAACCTATTGTGTAATTAAGAAAACTAAAAATGTGCAAATTTCTTTTGACAGGTTGTATACAAATAATTTGCAAAAATATCTTTGCAAAACTTTTGAAATCCATTTCCTTATGGCATAAGCTTTTGAAAAGCTAAAAATTGTTAAAATCTGACAACTGGAAGTGGGTCAAAACAAAGATTTAGTTTGTTACAAGAAAAGTAGTCATTCAGGCCCGGTTTTAGACCTAAAGGGAGGGCTCTGGGTATTTAGGAAAAGTCAGCAAATTTCAACAGCCCCAGACCAATACTTATGTAAAAAAAACTAAAGGGGGGGGGATTCCCCACACAGGAACAGGGTTAATAAACTTTTTTTTAACTTGCACTAAGGGTCCATCACCTACGTGCTTTCTATAATTCTATCCTATAATGTTTTAGTTAACAAGAACATGTCCAGGAGCATCCATCATTATCCACAGATGTCCACAACAAGAGGATAATGCTCACCTCTTTTATCCTTTAGACTATTAAATGTTTATGTATGCCTGTAATGTCTAACATAACACCAGATTATTTCAAAACATCCTGGAAGGCTGGGGATCATGGATTATTTTGGCGAATTATAGGTCTATTTTGACACTAGAGGGTATGTGTTAACATGTTTTTACCTGTATCTGCAAAGTCTGGGTTACATCCACAAGTGGAATTCCATATACAATCTCCTGATACCAACCCTGAATATACAATTTTAGATAAGACAATCTTTAAATATACTTTTCTTGTATGTAAGTTTGTATACAATAAATGACAAAACAGCAAAACCGATTGGGCCCAATTTTTTTGCGGGACCTCAGATGACCCTAGGCAAGGTTTATGAATGCTCAGAAGTTAAAAAAAATTGTCTCCAAAAAAAAAATTATTTTTGTAAAACTTTGAAAATCCACGGGTTTTTGGGATCCCGGCCCATATCCAGAGTAAAAGTTGATAATACAAACTATAACCAACATTTCATTAAACATGACGATGACAACAATTCCCAATTTTAAACTTTTTTAAAATCAAAATTATAATACGAGTTCTTTTATATTAAAGATCTTGACCGTTTTCAAGACAATATTAGGTTTTCCATTTTCGAACATATCCTTGTTTGAAACATTGTCGCGTTTTCGAGACAAAATCCACTTTCCCGTTTTTGAGTATAATCCACAATTCAAAACAAAACTCACTTTCATAACTTACAAAATAAATCACTGAAAACAAAAATGATCCTATTAAGACTAAATTAACTTCTGAATTATTTCTAGAATCTAAGTTTCCACATTTTATTAAATTAGAGAATATCGAGGATTTATTTTCAAGCATTGCATTTTAAACAAACAGTTTCCCACATTTCTAGCTAAATCTATATTGTTAAACAAATGATATTAATATTTTCATTTCAAAATGCTGTAATGATTTTTAAATTATAAAAGAACAAGGATATGTTCCGAAAACGCGACATGAGCTGAAATTTTGTAATTGTTTCAAAATAGGGATATGTTCGAAAAGGAAATCAAGAATCATTAAAAATTAATTATCACACCATATTATTAGTTTAAAATTTACCTTGATTGTTTCAATATATAGTTTTAGCCATTTTTTACAAAAAATATGGTGTAATTTTGTTCTACTCGTCTTGGATTTAAAGATATATACTCTTGAAAAAGATAACTAGATTTGGCCCATTTCTAACACTCAGTGTTAGAAATGGGCCAAGTGTTAGATTTGGAACTAATATCTCCTGTATTTACATTACAAAGCATTTATATTTTATAATGAGATATTAGTATATCTTTTTTTGTTTAAAAGTGAAGTTAAACAAACGAAAAGAACTCCAAGATGAGTTCTGAATGAAATAAAAATATGATTACTTACCTATGCCTGAAATGAGAATACCGAGGGCTCCAAGGAACAATGTCCTCTCCATTTTAAACCTGTAATTAAAAAAGTACTTAAAACGAAATTGAAATCGGAAAGTCGTCTTTATTTTATTGATATCAACGCTGACAACTGTACCTACATCAAAACCAGAAATTACATTTTGTAAATTACATTTTGTATGAACAGAATGTTACTAGGTGACTGTAGTTCAAGACGTTCTCCAATTCGTTGATCTCCAATTCATTGATCTCCAATTCATTGATCTCCAATTCGATGATCTCCAATTCGTTGATCTCCAATTCGTGGATCTCTAATTTATGGATCTCTAATTTGTTAATCTCCAATTCGTTAATCTCCAATTCGTTGATCTCCAATTTAAGCTGTGTGTGGCCGATTCACAGTGACACTGTTTAAACCTTATTCTGATCAAAAATGTGGGAAAGAAATTGTAGTTTTGAAAAAGTGTTTTTCCTCCTTGGTTCTACAGCAAGATTCCGCAAGTTTATTTCTTGGAGAACCCCTTTCCCCTATTAGATGGAAAAACAAGTATATCTCCTTAATATAGTTGTCTACAAATGCAGTTGTCTACAAATGCAGTTGTCTACAAATACAGTTGTCTACGAATAAAGTTGTCTACAAATACAGTTCTCTACAAATACAGTTGTCTACAAATACAGTTGTCTACAAATACAGTTGTCTACAATTTCAGTTGTCTACAAATACAGTTGTCTACAAATACAGTTGTCTACAAATACAGTTGTCTACACATAAAACTGTGGACTAAGAGACGACTGTAAGACTCCATTTATGATTGTGAACACAATAGTTGTCTAGTAGTTGGACCCATTTCACTTATTTTTAATTTGTTTACTTCATAAATATTTAATTGACATAAATTTACTAAAAAATGACTGTAAGCGCAAGTTCAAGTTAGCATGCGAGCAAAAACGGCAATGCCCGAATTGCACAACGGATATCCTTACAACCTTTATCTGATAAATAATGTTGTTTTCCTTGGTTTTACAGTGTTTAATTTTTATAATTCCTGAATATTTTTCTGTACTTAAAATGCGCAAGTCACTTTTGTAGAGAACCCACAACAATTGAAAATAGACATTTTTCAAAATGATAAACATTGATATCTATTTCATACTTGATCAGACTAAGCTTTTAAGGTTACTGTTGTGAATCGGGCATTCTCATCTTTGTATGAAGGGTCACTTAAACATTACACTTACAGTTTTCTTACATTTAATGGTTTTAATAGAATAATTATTTTCTCGAATTATTTTAGTTTAGTTTCACACGAGGATCGAATAATATCTGAATCCGTGTTCAATTTTCAATTATCTTATCGTCTACGCGTATAGACATTTGATAGAGTACAGAAGATGCCGTCACAAAAATATATAACAAAAATATTTTATTGGAAAATTATAGAAGAGTATTTAACGAACATATTCCCGAAAACAATCTTATAGTTTTATCAAACTATTTTTTTAATCCCCCCCCCCCTCCCCCCCTCTCCGTAAATGTTTTAAGTTGCAGCTTCTTGTTTATAATTTACACAGGTGGGGGGACTACTGATTAGCGGAGTCAGTTAAACAAACATAAATTTTTTTCTGTCATTTTTTTAAATCAGTTTCAACACGTAATTTAAAAAGTTGGAATTTTTTTAAAGATGATGCAGTATGCATGGTCCGCCGTATTTGCACGATTTTAACACCTACTGTTTTTTATGACTCTAAAACTAAAAATCTCTTTAAAAACTGATGACATGTCCCAATAACAGTTCTGTCTCGGTTATGCGCAAGGAGCGGGGGAAGACCGGCGGCCATAAGCCACAACATTTTTCCCTTCCATGCCACATATTAGTTTTTTTGTCTTCCGCCAGCTATGAGCCACAACAGTGGTCTTCCATGCCACAGCATTTGAGTCTTCCGGCAGTTACTACGTTTTAAATGAAAAATTTAGTGAATTGAAATTGTGATTTTCAAAAATCCAGCGACGTCATGCAAAAGATATATATAAAGAACTTTACATTTAAGTTTTAAATTGAAATAATGACGATTTCTTTTCATGTAAACTGCTATTTTCCCCAAAGATATATTCAAACTTTCCTCTAAAATGCTTATTTATGAAAGTATTATGATGCACCATAAGATACTCTTAAAGTTCAAAGGGCGCCCATAACCGACAATTTGCACTATTTAACGAGAAAATAGCAAACAGTAATTTTTGTGTGTGGAAATATGTAACGCTCAGGTAATGACAGTTAATATTGTGATTTTTCTCATCTTCGTCTTTAGACTACCCCAAACAATTTGTCTCGGTGCACACAATGTATAAAATGATGTAAAATTTATTTTGTAAAATGTAAAGCAGTTTATAAATTAAACACACAATTCATTGATCTTCAAAAAACTTCTAATATTTCTTATAGGTCTCATCTTTAACGTAAAGTGGCAGGATTTTTAAAATTGCAATTTCAATAATTTAATAAACTTAATAACTGCCGGAAGACTCAAATGCTGTGGCATGGAAGACCGTGCGGTTGTGGCTTATGGCTGCCGGAAGACAAAAAAGATAATATATGGAAGGAGAAAATGTTGTAGCTGATAGCCGCCTGCCTTCCCCCGTTCTTGCAAGCTATATAATCAAGTTGTCAGTCAAATTTTCCAATAAGGTTTTCCATTCTTATCCTTGAAGTACAATTATAATATATTTTTGTTTCTGACGTAGTTTACAAGCATCAGGTGCGAATTGTACCTTTCACTATTAGTATTTGCTTTATATATCATTGAGAGGGATTAGCAACGTAATTTTGATAAACCCTCTCTCGGCTATTTAAACTTCTGCAACACTTCTTTACCTGTATATTTATGACTAAGATATCATTATTTTTTTCTTCTTAAAAGAATAAAACCAGCTAATTTGTTGCCGTAAAGAAGAGCTGGGATTAATTTTTTTAGATCAAAGTTGTGAATATCGTATGGTTGTCTCCAATATAGACTCCATATAAAAAAATTTTGTTTTCCTAAAATCAACATTTGTTTTTGTAAAATTCCTATGTAATTTTGTATTTTGTCATGGTATACAAAATCCTAAATTTCTAAATTTCTAAATAGAAAGTCATCGTTCTCAATTAACATATAGGGTTACCCACAAAAGATGAGACTAATTGGTTTACTTGGTTCAATTGGTGTGATTATGTTTATATATCACGGGTGTGATAATTTAAAACATCTCTTTTCCGACTTCATTGGCCGTTCAGGAATTCAGCCAGTTATTGAGCATGTTTTAGAAAATGTTCAGGTTTGATTTCATATGGAATATCATTCCACATATTTATAACTCTTGCACTAAAGAAATTTCTTCGTATTTCGGTGTGCACAACAGGTAACTTCAGATTCAAAGGATCACTGGACATTCTGGTTTTGTCTTTCATTTTCACTAAGACACCTGAAACTATAACACTATGACGATTCCTAGGTCAAATTAAGTTTTATGCCTTAAATAAAGCCTTTTAATGGCTTATTAAATGATTTGACAAAGAAAGTACCAAGTTTGCATCTGGATGAAATCATGAATCAAAGAAAAAATTCAGACAGTCATATTTGAAGTCTATTCCTTTGTGAGTTACCCTGTAACCTGAGAGGGCCCCCTTCAGGATTATTCCTTGTAAAATTAAACTAAAAAAATCCAAATAGATTATCAAGTACAATAGGTGGCAACAGAGAAATGAACCAATTATACAACGTCACAATTGTCAAATATAACAAGGAAAACGAAATTGTCTAACTTTAGTTGGCATGTCTTCCAAGATTGAATAAAAAAAATGTAAAACAGAAACTAAAAAACACATAAAATTGCACTTATTTTACTGTAAGATAAGCACTTTATTCTAAAATTATCACTATTATTTATAATTTTGTCGGACACAAAAACTGAATTGACACTTGTGACGTCAGAATACAACTGTACTGAGAGTGTACAAATTCTACGCTGCCATCTATTGTACTAGAATCTATTTGAAAGATCTAATAAAACACTAGAAAAATTTCCAAAAATTAAAAAGTATTCCTTCAAAGTTTAAGTCTCATGAGTTGTAAAACATTTAGTTTGTGTAAGACTAGGATATTATTGACCCCGTGATTTATTACTGTATAGTATTTATTATCATGAACAAACACAGCTGACAAGTAATTAAAGGAATTTAAAGGGATTGTTCACTAGTTTAAAGATTATCCCTGTAAACCAGGAAATTAACTAGGTGGGGGTCACCTACTGCTTCTGCAGCTTCATCAACCTCAAGGAGGGCGGGTCCAGGTGAGAACACAGATTATAGATATAGGAAGGGGGGAAGTGGTTCTTCTCCCCCCTTTATTAACCGTCGATCGTATAAATTCGCACGATTTTTTTTACAAAACTGGTTTGAAATATCTCAAAATGACTACTTTTTGTTTAAAGTTGCTTATTCTGTTATTGCTAAAAAAAAAGAAGGTGTAAAATCTTTCCCTGGGATATTTAGAAAGATGAAAATTTCCCTGTATGATAATTGAAGGACTGCAGTATGGTTTTGGTGAATTATATACCGGAGGGAGGGATGGCAACTTTACCAATTAATCCCCAAACCTGTTTTATGAAAAGTACTAGTACTGTGAGACACCGCGGGATAATGTGAAATACTGCCGGGAACTGTGGGTTACTGCTGGGTACTGGGAGGTATTACAAGGTAATGTGGGGGTACTGCAGGATACTACAAGACCTGCGGAGTACTGCAGAGTACTGCTGACTGCTGAGTGATGCGGGGTACTGTCGAGTAATGTGGGGTTCTGTGGGGTACTGTAAAGTACTGCGGAGTACTGCAGGGTACACTATGGGGTTACTGGGAGGTAACTACTTGGGTACTGTGGAATACTGCAGGTACTGGGCAGAACTGGGGGAGTGTACAGTACTCGTAGTGCCCCGCAGTACCTCAAAGTAACCTCAAGTATCTCCCAATACCCTGAAGTACCCTGAGGTACCCAGCACTACCCCTCACTACCCATCAGTACCCTCCAGGACCTCCAAGTACTCTCAGTACTGGGGGTACTGGGGGGTACTAGGGGTACAGGGGGTATAACTCCCAGAGAATAGAATATATATTAGAGGGGAATTTACTAGAAAAAAAGTGTAAAACGGCCATTTTGTTGTATTGTTTCCATACTTCAGGTGTACTTCACGTATTTATGCTATATAACCTTTTGGGCCCTGGAATATCGTTTTACAGAAAATCAAAAATTAATGTTAAAAGAAAACCAAATTATGAAATAAGCTGGTTTCATAATTGACCAATGATCATTTCACGTAGACATGCCTTTCACTTTAAAAACGATGATTTTCCGTTATAACAATAAATCAAATGATGGTTTTTATTCACTTAATTCATTATAAAGTTTATTTAACAGCTTTAAAAATTTCGAAATTGAAATGAATAGTCCAGGGAACATACTGTATTAATGTACTCTACTGCACATAATTTGTGAACATTTACATGATTTGTACACTTTGAACTCCCTTTCAGACTGAAAGGGACTGAAAAAATTCATACCGAGAGAATCTCTAAATTCCCCTCTAATATAATTCTATTCTCTGTGTATACAACCCTGGATGTAGATGTAATTTTGTGACTGCAAAATTTAGTTTTAAATAAATTTAAATTTAAATAAATTTAGTTTTTCCGGTAACTTTTTACGCATTTTTGCAATCTTTACACCATGAAATGAACTTGCTTCAAGATGCATGCAAGGATATGATCCCAGAACAGTTTTGCGCAAAAAAGCCTTAAAACCCCGAGCGCGCGCGCATTTGAGATTTTTAATTATTCAATTAAGGCATTCTTCAAAACCAAAGTAGCATGCGATATTTCAAACTGCAGGTAAATCGGGATGAGGAATTCATTTCTGTGGTCTAACAGACATTGGATCGGAGCGTTCTGAAAAAATTAAGGCTCTTAAGTATTTTTTAAAATGCGCGTGCGCGGGGATTTGAGGCTTTTTTTGCGCAAAACTGTACAGGAATTATATGCTTTAATGCACCTTATAGAAGCAAATTCAAGTTCAATTCATGGTGTCCAGATTGCAAAAATGCGTAAAAATATACATTTTCTCCAAAAAGCGCGCATCCGCACTTTTGTTCGGATTTTTTTTAAATTGAATTTTGCAGTTACAATTCATAATTTTGAGTTCACATGCAAAAAATCAGCATTCTACGACAATTCTAAGTTATGTTTAATTTAAATTGTTAAGATTTTTCCGTAAATAATAAGTTTTGTTCCTCCCTTACCCCCCTGCACGCCCTAGCTATTTATTGCATTTATAATTCTAATATTAACATATGACCCTAAAGTATTATTTTGTTCAAACTTCTAACAAAACTGTTCATTCTGAAGAAGAACTAAAAACTATTTTGAAAAATATATTGCTATGGCCATCCATTTTTAACATCAAGAAGGCGTGGGAAGGGCTGACCACTTCGGAGCCATGTCATGTGCCCAAGAAGAGTTGAAGAGAAGAAAGCAGCTTGTCATATCATCAAGCATATTACGAAANGAGTGTTATAGTTTGTAAACTTTTATATTGTTTAATGTAATTTCGCTTTAGACAAATATAAATGATAAATATAATGTATTAAATATATTTAATGTATTTAATGCATTTAATGTATTAAATATATCTAATGTATTTAATGTATTCAATTGGTTTAATGGGGCAATCATGTTCATTACAAAAAGAACTATAGCAAATCAATTTAATTTGTAGTAAAGTATTTTTTAATTATGCTACAATACATATTAAAACAAATGGTAATTTATACAATGCCGGGTTTAATTATCAACGTGCAAAGTTTTCAAATATTTATACAATCAATCATTGCAAATCTCCGAAAATAATTTAAAAAATCTCCGAAAATATTTCAAAACAGTACAGTGCAGTGAATTTCGAGAAGGTTTTATTGATTAATTTATTTTATCCTGTTCATATTGCACATTACACACTTATTTGTTTTCCATGTTTAGATTAGATAGATCAAGATGTCTGAGGAGGAGAACGGAGATGAACCTGGTGGTATACCCTCACCGCAGGAGAAGAAAAATGATAGCAAAATGAATATGGAGGATGAGAAGGCTATTGATTACGTATTAGGTAATGTAAAAAATGTAAATAAAATGCTTAAAAGCTTTATTTGACAGACAACAGGGTCGGATTCAGATATTTGTCTAGGGGAGTGCATAAAACTGGTTCCAATTCAGGATTGCTAGAACGAACCAAGCTTGAGCAGCGGCTGTTTAATTTTTTATACTAGGAACACAATACATATAATCTGAGAGTCGTATCGTGCGTCAGTTCATCTCCATATAGTGTTCTGATTAACACAATGTTCAACATCTTAAAAGCAAAGTTAAAACATCAAACACTAAAACATTTCATATATTTAATTCTTAAATTGATTATTAAAGGGGTAAACGCAAAAAATAGTGTTTCTCCTCTATTGTCTCAAATGTTTATTAGAGACGTACATAATCTTTATTGTTTTTTTCAATCAATAAATATTAACAAGTGCAGCTTATAATGTCTAACAGTGATAAAATGCAAGCGTAATTTCATATATTCATTCATACAAAATTGGCAATGCCCGATTAACAATGGTACCCTTAAAGGCTCTAATGTTTCTTCAAACGGTTTTGTGGGTTCTCTGCGAAAGTGACTTGTGTATTTCTTACTTTTCAAAAGCAATGGATAAATTATCGGGACTAAATACTTTTCGAGTCAGAAAATCTTCAACATTTTTAATCAGTTTAGGGCTTCAAGTGTACCGTAGAAACTTGGACATTGCCATCTTTGCATGGAGCTGGTCACTTGAAATTGCTTTTACAGTCCCTTTATGAATAGTATCTGTGTAATCTGTGGTATTTTTCACTGTTCTGTGTTTAGTTTATGAAAAGTATCTGTGTAATCTGTGGTATTTATAACTGTTCTGTGTTTAGTTCATGAATAGTATCTGTGTAATCTGTGGTATTTATAACTGTTCTGTGTTTAGTTTATGAATAGTATCTGTGTAATCTGTGGTATTTATAACTAATCTGTGTTTAGTTTATGAATAGTATCTGTGTAATCTGTGGTATTTATAACTGTTCTGTGTTTAGTTTATGAGAAGAATAATGAGGTAGGAACTGAGAGGAGAGAATTCTTGGCAAATCTCGAAAAGGAAAAGTAAAAAAACAATGCAAAAATTACCCCAGCAGGGGTTTCATTGTAATAACATTTCTCATGATTAGTTATTATATGCACCGAATTTACTGGCGTCTATTTCGTAAAATGTGACATTTTATATTTTTCTGAAGACTGTTAAAACTGCTTGGCAAATTTTTTAGAAACACTCCGTAACCCCCTTCCAAATAGTTTTCGTCAGGATTTTTTCAATAAAAATACAGTGGGATTCAGAAACTTGTGGAATAGAATCACAACATTTTACCTTCAGAACTTTGCATTTGATTAACTTGAAAATCAAACTGATCAAAAATAGGTCTGCATGTTTTTCATGTTCAATGGAGTATTTAAAATCATAACTCGAGTCTAACAATCGTCTTACTATTCCACAGTGTTAAAGGTCCTATTGTACGCAATCTTTTATTTTTTTGTCTAAAGGAAATATTAGAGAGAAAAGAAGAGAGAGGTCAAAAATTTATTTTGCGCATCTTGCAAATGTGTTTTTTTATTTTTTTATTGTTTTTTATTTTTAACAATACTTCCTTAGCGGTGTGTAGGTTATATATATTTAGATTAAACATACTTTGATTCCTTTAGAGATCAATTGTCAACATTCCAGATTCAAAAATGAGAATTTTTAAAAACCCATTGACCTTTTCCATTTGACTTTTTATTCTTATTCAATATCTGTTAAAGACAACTCCTGCACGGCCCAATCAACCTGTTAAAAAGATATGATAATTAGGATAATGTTTCTTTTTAAATCTACTGTGCATCCGAGGGGAGGAAGGCCAGTCACAACAATTTCTCGTCCGAGCCACATTCTCCTCATTTTCTCGTCTGAGCCACCTCCGAATCCCTGCCCTTCGATTATTTTGTTGGATCAATCACTGAACATCTAATCTGGTAAAGTAAATATATTGATATAGATTAAAGTGCCCAGAATGGTTGCAATTATTATAATCTTTTTTCTATTTTAATCAGTTGATCTGGTCACGTGATATGGACGTATAAATGATATCATCTTTTATAAATGAAAAATTATTAAATTCAAATAATAATAGAAGCAAACCTAATTTTCGTAGGCTCCTCTTGGATATCGTTGTTTTCAGATTGGTTGTGTCTTTGCTGAATATAATCAGATTAAACCTACTATTTTTATACAAATTTTATATATATAGATTTTCGTATCAATTTCATGCAGTTTTATATCAATTTCTCGAAACAGGAACACCAGATAAAACTGTCATGGGTCTCGATCAACTCCTAAAATAATTAGGCTTCAGCCTATGCCCTCTTTGATTTTTCCTTTACAGCTTTAGCTTTTCATCCTCATAATGACAGAAGATAGATCTCATTCTTCTTATTTTGATATGATTCAACATATTTGATTTATATTGTTTTGTGTCGCCTATTCATGTTTAAATCTTGCAAATCTTTAATTTTAAATACATTTATATTTGTTATTTATTAATGCAATTAGAGATTATTTTGGGGAAAACATTTATTTTTTAACCTGATGTTTCACGAAATCGGGCAATGCTTATGATAACGAATACTTGGAATTTTTTACAATGAATACAAAAATAAGAAAAAGATGTGAATTAGTCTCAGTAAAAAAAAATTCTTTCATTACTCTGCAGCATTTTATTCGTGAAGAATTATCACATTATTATTATATTTATAGTTTAGAAACTGATACAATTTTGGTTATTTTCATCAATAAAATTTGTCAATACAATAATGTTTTGAGAAATCGCTGAAAAGGTGACTGGAGGTGCGTCTCAACTGAACCCTCGGTCTTACTGATGAAATCTTTGTATTAATCTATAGATATGTATAGTGAATCCATAGCTGGGAACTTTTGAATGGTGGATATCGGGAACAATGCTTGATCCACTCTTTTTCTTAATCTCGAGACTAAATAAGGCTTGTTCTCCTCTTGTTATTAATCTCCAGATTGATTAAGCGATCGGAATTAAGGATATCCCATTCTTAAGTTTTCAGCTCATTTCTCTTTTTTGTCTGTCTGCTTGTTTGTTACCCATCTCCGTCGGCTGAACCAAATTGTCTTAGCACTCCTGTATGCTGAGTCCATTAGAGCCTGATCGAATCAGAGTTCAGTCATGTGTTTGTTGTCTATTCTGAACCAATAGAAATTGCTTGGCGGTAACATCTATCTTTCTATAATCTAGCCCATTATCTAATTAGAGATAGAATCCTTATATCGGCGCTAACAGTAAATGGAAATATTTACTTCTACAGAAACTATAATGTTAGAGGAATTGAGTCTTTGCCACACACTTAAATTTTTAAACTCCTATATCTTTATAACCTGATGGTGTAAAACTTTTGATATTTCATGCTTAAAGTATTTGATCTAACAGAATTCATAGCTTAAAATATCTAAAGTCTACGACATGGGGTGTGAATATTGGGGTTAAAAAATCAGCGTTTGTGGCAAGGACTCAATCCCTTTGTGTGCAAGAGAAACCCTTAGTCATTAATTCATTTATTTCTTAAAATTGTTTCTCGAAAATTAACGAAATAGCTCGATATAACGAAATAGGTCAAAATAACGAAATAGCTCGAAATAACGAAATAGCTCGAAATAACGAAGTAGGCAAAAATAACGAAATAGGTCGAAATTTAACGAAATAGTTCGAAACAATGAAATAGGTCAAAATAACGAAATAGGTAGAAATTTAACGAAATAGTTCGAAATAACGAAATAGCAGGAAACAACGAAATAAGCAAAAACCAAGATTTCTTCAGACTGCGAAATTATATCGAAATTTTTTGCAATTTTTACTCGAAACCTAAAATAATCTTTGCGGAATTATTGCACTATTTTGCCCTAAAAGGAAGAGATAGCCCATTGAAAAATTGTCAAGACGACATTTGATAAATTCTTTTGATGTATGGCTCATTTAGGGTTTAACTATAGCTAATGTGGTTTCTTTCATATTTACACCTGCGATGCGACATACTTTAAACATATCATTATAGTATTAACTGTAATTCAAGATAACCAAGATAACACAATGAGAAACTACAAGGAAGACGACTTTTAAACTCTGCCTAAAAGCTTAAACGTATAGTAAGGGATAAGGTGACGACATGACATGATGACCTGAATCTCCTTATATGTGAATATCTGAAGTTTGACTGTAAAATGTTTGTTTTAATGTTATTTCAACTCACCGTCCCTTTAAATAACGTTTATAACTTGCAGGGGTGTGTCTGTCAGTCTAAGATGTGTGTGTGTCAGTCTATGATCCCTTTAAATAACGTTTATAACTTGCAGGGGTGTGTCTGTCAGTCTAAGATGTGTGTGTGTCAGTCTATGATGTGTGTATGTCTGTCAGTCTATGATGTATATGTGTTTGTGTCAGTCTATGATGTGTGTGTGTCTGTCAGTCTAAGATGTGTGTGTGTCAGTCTATGATGTGTGTATGTCTGTCAGTCTATGATGTATATGTGTTTGTGTCAGTCTATGATGTGTGTGTGTTTGTGTCAGTCTATGATGTGTGTGTGTGTCAGTCTATGATGTGTTTGTTTGTCAGTCTATGATTTGTGTGTCTGTCAGTCTATGATGTGTGTGTCTGTCAGTATATGATGTGTGTGTGTGTGTATGTGTGATCAGTCTAAGATGAGTGTTTGTGGATGTGTCAGTCCATAATGTGTTTGTCTGTCAGTCTATGATGTGTGTGTCAGTCTATGATGTGTATGTCTGTCAGTCTTTGATGTGTCTGTCACTATTAGTCTATGATGTGTGTCTCTGTCAGTCTATGATGTGTATGTCTGTCAGTCTATGATGTGTGTGTCTGTCAGTCTATGATGTGTATGTCTGTCAGTCTATGATGTGTATGTCTGTCAGTCTATGATGTGTATGTCTGTCAGTCTATGATGTGTATGTCTGTCAGTCTATG
>NW_019396938.1:100638-180283 GCF_000591075.1 Eurytemora carolleeae | reverse complement strand
AGGGTTAGATTAGGTTAAGACAATTTCCGGGCCGAGCGCTGCGGCTAGAACAGGCTAGGGGGCCGGGAGCTGCGACCACAACTCCATATAGTAGCTGTAAAACCACGTGCTAGAAGGTCGGATGTTTAGTACAGCGGATTTGGCGAAGGTCAGAAGTGGAGTATAGCGGAGTTGTGTAGGTCGAAAGATACACCATTGAAAAATTACAAAGAATTAATTTGAATAAAAGGAGCTGATTTCAAGTGACTCTCCATTCACAACGGTACCCTTTAAACCTTTCGCTTGAACTAAACTAATTGTACCGGTGTGCATGGGACATGACAATCTATTAAGAGTTTCATTAAATGATTATTATCAGGATGTTGTCATCGGAAACCCCTACTAGTACCTGGAGGAAGAGCTTTTGTTTGGCCGGGTATTCAATATGTTCAAAGGTATATTTTTCAACCATCCTTTTTTCAACAACCGTTTTTTTAAATACCGTTTTTTTTCTCCCTTTATTGCCTAACAGTGTTTTTCATCCACCATTTTTCTACCACCGTTTTTTAACCAACATTTTTAAACCATCGTTATTCAACCACTGTTTTTAAACCACCGTTTTTTACCACCCTTTCTCAACCATCGTTTTTCAACTACTGTTTTTAAACGACCGTTTTTTACCACCCTTTCACAACCACTGTTTTTAAACCACCGTTTTTTATCACCCTTTCTCAACCATCGTTTTTCTACCACTGTTTATAAACCACCGTTGTTCAAATATAGATTTTCAACCACCGTTTTTCATCCACCATTTTTTTATAACTGTTTTTCATCCATCATTTTACTATAACCGTTTTTCATCCATCATTTTTCTTTAACCGTTTTTCATCCACCATTTTTCTATAACCGTATTCCATCCACCATTTTTATAACTGTTTTTCATCCATCATTTTTCTATAATCGTTTTTCATCCACTATTTTTCTATAACCGTTTTTCATCCACCATTTTTCTATAACCGTTTTTCATCCATCATTTTTCTATACCCGTTTTTCATCCATCATTTTTCTATAACCGTTTTTCATCCACCATTTTTCTATAACCGCCTTTCATCCATCATTTTTCTATACCCGTTTTTCATCCATCATTTTTCTATAACCGTTTTTCATCCACCATTTTTCTATAACCGTATTCCATCCACCATTTTCTTATAACTGTTTTTCATCCATCATTTTTCTATAATCGTTTTTCATCCCCTATTTTTCTATAAACGTTTTTCATCCACCATTTTTCTATAACCTCTTTTTCATCCACTATGAATTTCTCTAATATTGTTTTTCAACCAACATTTTTCAACCATCGAACCATTTTTTAACCACCCTTTCTCATCCACTGTTTTTCTACAATCAAATTTTCCCCACCGTTTTCCCCCGACTTTTCTTTAAGAGATTTTCAACCCCCATTTTTTCACCATTCTTTTTCTATCGCCGTTTTTTTTAACTACTGTATATTTTGCTACTGGTTTTCAACCACCGTATTTCAGCCACTGATTTCAATCATCTTTTTCATGCAACATTTTCAATCATTGTTTGTCTACCACTGTTTTTAGCTATGGATCTTTAACTACCGTTTTCAACCACTGTTTTTCAATCATTGTTCTTTAAGCAACGTTTTTCAACCACCATTTTTCAACCACCGTTTTTCAACCATCGTTTGTCTACCACTATTTTCAAAAATGGGTTTTTAACCATTGTTTTTTAACCACTGTTAATTCTTAAACACTGTTTATTCTTAACCACCGTTTACTACCACCGTTTTCAACCCCCCGTTCTTTCCCAACGTTTTTCAACCACTGTTTTCAACCACCGTTTCTGAACCATTGTTTTTTCTACCACCGTTTTGCAACCTCCATTTTGCAACCACCATTCTTTGACCAATGTTTTTCAATCACTATTTTTCAACCACCGTTCTTTGACCAATGTTTTTCAACCACCATTTTTCAACCACCGTTCTTTAACCAATGTTTTTCAACCACCGTTTTTCAACCACCATTTTTTAACCACCGTTTTCAACCACCGTTTTTCTACCACCGTTTTTCAACCACTGTTTTCAACCACCGTTTTTCTACCACCGTTTTTCAACCACTATTTTCAACCACCGTTTTTCAACCACTGTTTCTCAACCATAGTTTTTTAACCACCGTTTTTCTAACATCGTTTTTCTAACACCGATTTTCAACTGCCCTTTTTAAACCAACATTTGTTTTAAACCATCTATTTTTACCATCGTTTTTTATCACCGTTTTTCATCCAATCCCTAGAAGTTTCTTTTTTCATGTTTTAAACTGAGTTTTCCTCAGAATAAATCTGACCACCATATTTGGAATAAATCTGACCACCATATTTGGAATAAATCTGACCAACACATTTAGCATAAATCTGACCACCATATTTAGAATAGATCTGACCACCATATTTAGAATAAATCTGACCACCATATTTAGAATAAATCTGACCACCATATTTAGAATAAATCTGACCACCATATTTAGAACAAATCTGACCACCATATTTAGAATAAATCTCACCACCATATTTAGAATAAATCTGACCACCATGACGTTATCTGTGACCTCCTCTGGGGTGTACACTAGTCAGGAATAGTATATGATGAGTTTTAGATAAAAATCAATCTTAAAATCTAAAAATTGGGTTAATGTTCTTTTGCCTTCAATGTTGTTCATAAATTATGTCTCTGAACTCTCATCCTTATAAAAACTACGAAAAATAATTTCTATAAAATTTCAAAAAAAAGTCTTGAAAAATCATATAAAATGCCTCGCAGGGTGTCAATATCACCGTGACAGGAATAGCTCAGGTTTGTCTAATTTCTAAAATCATTTTTTCGCTGTTTTATGTTTACAGTGGTACCGACAAATTTATAGAATAGGAAGACGACAATTAGACTCCAGTTGTGATTTAAACAGTCCAAAGAACATGAAACACATCAACTGTGCTAGTGTACACTGACCCATTTCAAATAATATGTTTATTTTCAAGATTTAACAAAAAGTAATAATATTGTTTAAATGTCGTCTTCATTTTCCACAGTTTTATTGGTCGCACTGTAAAATAATTTCTCTAGTTCTTTTCCACGATATCTTACAGTCCCAGTCCCCAGACCCATATATATATATATATATATATATATATATATATATATAATGTATACTATATATGTGATGCTTAATATATATAATATATATAATATTGTTCAATATCTAGGTTAAGATCCAGGGACAGAATGAGGAGATGCTCCTGGCAGCCTGTGAACAGTTTCTTGGCAAGACAGAGGATGAAATACAACAGGTGAATATAATTTGGTTTTTATTCATTAAATAGTCTGTTACAGAGCACAGTTGCTGTGTTTCGTGTTCATTGGATTAATGCGACAATTTTCGCATTTTTCGCGAGCGAACGAAGTACAAAAAAATGTGAAATTTTCCCGAATCGATTTTTCCTTTTCGCGCAAACCCTATTCTCACTGAATTTTTTTCTAAAGACTATCAATTAAATATCTTTTTTCCAAAGAAAAATTAATGGCTTTAAAGGGACCGTTCACTTTTTTTGGTAACTTCATGGTGTACTAATTAGCCTATTAGCTATTGTATTAGACTTACATTTTAAAGATATCTATGACCGGAGAAAAAGCCGATTTATTGTTTAGAATTCCAGCGGAAAGCTATGATACCTTTGCATAGGCATTTTTCAGTAACAACAGCCCAATAAAATCTAAAATTATCATATTTCAATAACATCATGTGTCACCCATTATATGTATAATAAAATATAAAGACTTTCTCTCTCAGACAAACCGGTTCCTAGATTCCAACTCTTCAATAAATCCCGGGGATTCCCATGGGGAAGTAGGGAAAACTTATCAAACCGTCAAATGTTTAAAATAAGTTATACTTAAGAAAAAGACACCACAATTAACTATTAGATATACTACCTTTGCGCTGGATTTCTGAATGATAAATCGGCTTTTTCTCCGGTCACAGTTGTCTTTGAAAAGTAAGACTAATACCAATGAAAAGCTAATAAGCTATTAGGTTTACCCTCAAATTACCCAAGTAAGTGAACAGTCCCTTTAAGTTTAATCTGCAACTGCAGTAGAATTCAACTCATGTGATTTACAGGTTGCACTAGAGACACTAGAGGGTCATCAGCGAGCCATCATGGGGTCAATGACTGTGGAGGTCAGTATATTTTTTACCTCAAAATATTTAAAAGTTATGATGTTAGTTTTTATAACTCAAGCAGATAAATACTGAATTGAAATACATCCAATATAAACTAAGATTCATTTTAAGTGACGGGCCGACTTTTAAGCAGCTGTACAGTACACGCACACAAAAACCGTATGAGGCAAAATGTGAAGAACAATAACAATAGACCGGTTAGTACCATTAAATGATCGGTTCGAATCTTGTACAGATTACACTGCAAATCCCAGTCATAGGACACAGTTTGCTTTATATACTGTACTGTACTGCTTGCACTAGCAACTTGAAAGTCTGACTGGTACTTGAAATCAACCGGAATGTATACAGTGTACAAGGATTGAGTCGGACCAGTACAAATTTTGTGCATCTTTCATAATCCACGAGATTTTACGCTGTGTTCAAGTTGCTGTTGTTGTTGCTAGGAGATCTACAAGGACCGGAAGAAGTTCTCAAAGCAGGTGTTTGAGGTGGCCAGCAGCGACCTGGTCAACATGGGGATCACGGTGGTCTCATATACCCTTAAAGATATCAGGGATGAGGAGGGGTATCTTAAGGTAAGCCATTCAATCGATCAATTAATCCACCAATTTATCACACAATCAATCAATCAATCACTCAATCAATCAACCAATCAACCAATTTATTAATCAAATCGTTAATCAATCAAATCATTAATTTATCAAATAGTCGATAAATCAATTAGGTGTGGTTGATCAAGGAAATAGACAATCAATTTATAAATCAATTAATTTAGCAATGGATTAATCAATCAGATAATTAAATGATTAATTAATTAATTAATCAGAGTACATTTGTTAAGATTAGAACATAAGAAAAGATTTAAATTTTTCCTTTTCTTGTGAATTTGTGAACAATAGTTAGTTTGTTTGTTTGAACAATTCTTTAATTTGAATCTTTTCAAACTATTTTTGCTGCTGAAATTGCACACATTGCTATTTTTGAATATTATTTATATCCCTTTTTAAATGAAATCTTATCTTTATATTCAAACTCCTGATGTTCAAAGAAATAGTTCAAATGAGCAAATTCAATATGTAGATTTGAACCTATAGCATGACGTCATGTGAGTAGTTAATATACAATAGTTCAAATCATTAATAGTTTAAGCGATTAATGGTTCAAAGGACGGTAGTTAAAACAAATAGCCACCCTAGGAATGGGCCGAGTAAGAAGCTGTCGCCAGATAGAAGACGATATTTAATGCAAGCTCTGTTTAGGCTCTAGGAATGGCCCGAACAGCTGAAGTTAAAAGAGATGCTAGAATAGGAGAAGCAGAAGCTAAGAGGGACGCACAGATTAAAGAAGCAATTGCAGAAGAAGAAAGGATGGCATCTAGGTATACATCGATCATTATCATTTTTCTTTCCAACAACTTGAATTTTTTGTTTTATTTTAATCTAACATTTCTTTAAAAATGCTAACATTTTGTTTGAAGTTATGAACAGCAGGTTAGATGTATCTCACAAATTTTTATATTTCTAAAATTCTGTTTGTAATTTCGAAAAAAATGTTATTTTTTTCTAACAATTTGTCATTATTAGATATGTCTAAATTTGTGAGATAAATCTAAATTTGTATGATATTTTAGATTACTTAACGATACTGAGATCGCCAAAGCAAAGCGTGATTTTGAGCTGAAGAAAGCAGCTTATGACGTGGAAGTACAAACAAAGGTTAATGATTTAGAAATTTTTGGTAGACAAATTAAACAAGACCAATTTTGTAAATCCGGTTTTTTTTTGTTTATAGAAAGCAGAAGCAGAATTAGCCTATGAGTTACAAGCAGCAAAGACAAAACAAAGAATTAAAGAAGAGAACATGGAAATAAAGGTGATGATGATAATGATGATACTCCAGGTTATTGAACGAAGACAAGAAATTAATATACAAGAGCAGGAAATTTTAAGGTAAACCTATAAATTAGATTTTAAATTTTGTTTTATTATTTCATGAATACCAATTACTACTAAGCCACTCCCCCTTTAGAGAAGGGTACACTTCTCCTTTCTTGTATTCAAATAAAAGTCTAAAATTAAAAAGCAAACATTTTTCAGACGAGAAAAAGAATTGGACAGTTCTGTGAGAAGACCAGCGGAAGCTGAAAAGTATAGACTAGAGAAGATTTCAGAAGCTAACAGGTTAACCCAAGGAGTATAAAATAGAAGGGAGATTCAACTGACGCGGCCCGCCCTACCATATGAATATACATGCTTTGCAGACGGGTACTCCATTTGTATAAGAAATATTCAGAATAGGTTATTGCATACGCGGTAGTTGTACATCAGACAAATATTTCTTATTCAAATGAAATACCATCTGTTAAGCATGTATACTCTTATGGTAGGGCTGGCCGCGTCAGTTATATCTCCCTTCTATTTCATACTCCTTAGGTTAAAACGATAGTTTTTATTTTATTTGAAGTTATCCTTCATTATAAATAAAGGGGTGTGCCCGATCCGGTATCCTGTAAACCTGAATTTGATCAATAATGTGGAAATAACGTCCCATGTAAACCTGAATCTGATCAATAATGTGGAAATAACGTCCCCTGTAAACCTGAATCTGATCAATAATGTGGAAATAACGTCCCCTGTAAACCTGAATCTGATCAATAATGTGGAAATAACGTCCCATGTAAACCTGAATCTGATCAATAATGTGGAAATAACGTCCCCTGTAAACCTGAATCTAATCAATAATGTGGAAATAACGTCCCCTGTAAACCTGAAACTGATCAATAATGTGGATATAACGTCCGCTGTAAACCTGAATCTGATCAATGTGGAAATAACGTCTGTTTTCAAGCTTGAATAGTGTTTAATTCTAGAGAAAGAAATCCACAATTCACGTTTGAGGAGAAACAACAAATGAAATAAGAGAAAACACAATAAAAAATAATCAAATTGCAGCAATAAAAACAAGGATATCTCATTCTTCCTTTTTTAAATGAAGGGTCAATTTAAATTCTAACAACAACAATTTAAACTTTTTATTTGTAAAAAAGTCCGAATGAAGAATTTTAAGTGTTTTTATTTAGGAACAAGATGATCATGGAAGCTGAAGCAGAAGCAGAAGCTATTGCACTGAAAGGAGATGCTGAGGCGTATGCCATAGAAATCAAAGCTAAGGTGACAAGTAAAAAACTGCTTTTTTGTCAAAATTTTCCGATTTTTTTATAAAAATGTTGGTTTGAGTAGATTTGAAGATAAAATATTTGAAAAATCTTTCTAAAATCTGCATTCTGCAACTTAATTGTAAAATTTTATTTAAATCTCGAACCATTTTTCATCCCGGATCCGGATTCGTATGAAAGACTCGTTGTATCTAGGCTGAAGCTGAACAGATGGCTAAGAAGGCAGATGCCTGGAAGGAATATAGAGAAGCTGCCATGTTGGACATGATGCTCACTACACTACCAAAGGTAAGGAAGGCTCTTTCTCTCAATTTATCTAAACGATGTTAGGTACTTTCCAAAAGGCATTTTCCCAAGTGGCAACTTTCCTGGGGTATTTTCCCAAGTGGCAACTTCCCAAATGTGCAATTTCTCAAGTAAAAAACTTCCCGAGTCTGTTCTAGCCGCAGCACCCGGCCCCCTAGCCTGATCTAGCTGCTGCGCTCGGCCCATCCTAGCCGCAGCGCTCGGCACCGAATGCAGCCTTCGGCGCCTCAGAAGGCCGAATAACCTAACCTTTGGGAAGTTGCCGCTTGGGAAATTGCACATTTGGGAAGATGTCACTTGGGAAATTGTCACTTAGGAAGTCGCCCTTGGGAAAATGCCTTCGGGAAAATACATAACACCATTTAAACATACAGTGGGATTGATAAAACTGTGGCATTTGAAGACGACTGTCAGACTCAAGTTATGATCTTAAAAGGTCCAACAAAGAAGTTGCAGTAATTGTGCAGTGTACACTGATCCATTTCACCTAATTAGTTAATAAATTTAAGCAACATCAAATACAAACAAAAATTGCTTAAATGTAGTCTTCCTGTTTTGAAGTTTTATGGTTTTTTTGTCAAAACAGCTGATCCAATTGGGGCCTGATTTTTTTGTGATAACTCACAAGAAAGATTTTTGGCCAGTCAGAATTAAAAATGCTTGCTTGAATTTCGATTAGATTTCGATTTTGGAAATCTGCCAATATGTAGAAAAAAAATCTGCGAAAATAAATAAATAATTTGTTTTGAGATTGCTGCCGAGGTAGCTGCCCCTCTCTCCCAAACGAAGAAGATCACGATGGTTAGCGATGGTTCAGGGGAAATAGGAGCCTCCAGGATAACCGGCGAGGTATATTCAGTCTCGTTAATCGTTAATCGTTAATCGTTAATCGTTTTGAAAACTTTTAAGAAAACTTTCACGTTTTCAAAACTGTTTTCAGGTTTGATTTTTATTAAGCTTTACAATATTTTTGGTTCGTTTTTGTCGAAATGTTCTTTCAAGGTCAAAATTTTACATAATGTAAGAAAAACACATGTCTGGAATAAATAATTTTGAAAACAATTGCTCTTCTTACACTATGCAAAATTAGGACTTTGAAAAAAGAAAAAATTGACGAACCAACTGATTGCAAATCACTGGCCATATTTTAACGGAAAGAAGATATTTCGATTACTTACTGTTTTTAATATTCCCATTAAAAAACATAACAGTTTGATATTCCATATATAATAAACCAAGACATGTTCCCTATATATGGACCGAATAGGCTGAAATTTTTAAAAGGAACCCAGTAGTATCCCGGGGTAACATAAGCTAACAAAATTTCAAATATTTTTTTTTCAAATATTTTTTTTCAAATTCTTTTCAATTTTTTTTTAAATTAGATTTTCTAATTTCTAACCCTTTATTTTTTACTACATGTTCCATGATTTGTTTGATCTTTGTGAGATTTTACAAACTATTGCTAAACTTTCTTTTTAATTTTTTTTATAACTTTCTGAACAATTTGGGACATTTTTTGAACAAATTTTTAGATTTTCCGTAACATTTGTTAAAATTTCTTAAAGGTCTGGAACAGTTTGCTACATTTACAGCCGCTTTGTAAGAATGTAAGATTTGTAATACAATTTGTTACATTTTCCTGGTAGCTGGTTAAATATTTCTATTGATTTGTTAGTTTGATTAAAAAATAGATCTTTATTTCTGTTATGACACTGCTACACTCCGCCATTTATGTGCTCCATTCATGCACATAGAAAATTGTTTAAATCTTATCTATATTAAGCTGAACCAGGGGAGCTCATGTGTAAACAGCCTGAGCTATCTTGTAGCTCCCCGGTCACAATATACTTTTAATTGTTTGTTATTTTCAATTAGCATTTATATGTATGTACATTGTATAATTTGTGGCCTAATAAAAGATTTGATTTGATTTGATTTGATGACTATTTTAGGTTCTGGATATAATGGTCCGTGTACCGGGGATGGTGAAGACAATGACCGGAGTTGATATTTGCAACGTAAGACCAGGACGAACAATGTGCTAAATGTACTGCAGATATTGTACTGCACCTAGATGTTCTAGATGGATGTTTACATGTACGCGTACATAATTTTATAGATAGGAACTCAAAACTCTTTTATGACTGTGACCGTAATTCTATCAATTCATCGTAATTCTAAGTGACCTGTCGATTCACAACGGAACCTGCAATAAACTTAGTTTGAGAAAAGATAGAAGATATTGTCGTATTCCTATCCTAAAATATTCCTGCAGTAACTTACAACGGACTTTTTAAAACATCGAAAATTTAAATGAAAAATTAAAAAAATCTGGAAGACGCAGCTTTCCTTGAAAGCAATTCGTTGGTTTTGACACCTTAAGGGACTTACGCGTAATTTTAAGTGACCCTCCATGGAAAAATAGCCCGATTTATAACCTTCATCTGGTCAAAAATGCGTAAGTCACTGTCGCAGAAAAAATCGCATGAATATCTATTTTAATCCTTTTAAAGATGTTGAGATATATTAGACCAGTGTCCGAATTTAATGAATCTACGCCGCATATCAAATCCGCCAAAACCCGGTTTTAATTGAGTGCCAGCATAAATCTTGAAACATTGAATACGATTTTAAGTGGAACCAACCATATTTGAGCCGCGGCTTAAATTTAAGCCGCGGCTCAAATTCTTTAAATTTGGCCTCAGCTCAAATGAAACCTCCAGCTAAAAAAATTTTGTTCCATTTACCAATAATCTTTAATGTCGTCAGTTTTGCTAATTAAAACTATATGATCGCCACTGACTGAAATTAGACTGAAATTAGCGATTTTTTTCCTGCAAATATCTGAAGAAAGACACTTAAAAGGTGGTAGCAGAGCCATTTTTTCCATTTTCCATTTTAAAGTACTGTTTTAAAGGACTTTTCATGAAAGGTCGGATAAATTTTCACATTTTACTCCAAAACCGTGGGAGCAATTCCAAATCCCTGAGAGCAGCCACCCCTCCCTCATCAGTCATCATGCAAAGCTTTTAAATTCAATTTTAAATTTTGAAATTACTCTTACTACAGCCCCTTTAAATAAACACTCTAATCTATCAGCCATTTTACTTTTCAGATTATTTCCAGTTAAAATAAAAAGAGTTTTGTCATTTGAAAAAAATATGTAAATATGTAGATAGTTATGTGTAATTTGCCACACTTCTTTTTTTTCACTTTTTTCATTTTTTTCTTATCTTTTTTTTATTTTCAAATTCTCTTAATGATTCTATTCTTTCATTTTTTTATTTTGATTCTTTTTCGTAATTTGAACAGATCGATCCATTTAGCTTTTTTTCAATATTTTTTTTATGTAGTTTGCAGCCAAAGAGAATAGAATATGTATTAGAGTGGAATTTACCAGAAAAAAGTGTAAAACGGCCATTTTGTTGTACGGCTTCCATACTGCAGGTGTACTTCAAATATTCGTGCTATATAACCTTTTGGGCCCTGGAACATCATTTTATTGAAAATCTAAAATTAATATTAAAAGTAAACCAAATTATGAAATAGGCTGGTTTCATAATTGACCAATGATCATTTCACATAGACTCTATGCCTTTCACTTTACAAACGATGATTTTCCGTTATAACTATAAATCAAATTTTGTTTTTTAGTCACCTAATTCATTTTATAACGTTATTTCGAATTTAAAAATTGGAAATTGAATTGGATAGTCTTGGGAACATACTGTATTAATGTACTCTACTGCATATAATTTGTGAACATTTACATGATTTGTACACTTTGAAGTCCCTTTCAGGCTGAAAGGGACGGACAAAATTCATACCGAGGGAATGTATAAATTCCACTCTAATTTATAATCTATTCTCTTTGTTTGCAGATCTAACATTTGATATTTTTAGTGTAATTTCTTTATCCTTAAGTTGGAACATTTTTGTGAAGTATGATTAATCTTGAGCGAATGATTTTGATATCAAATGCGGAAACTTCGAAAGGCTTGATCCCTAAATCAAAGTTATCCCAGCAGGGAATGGCCATCATTAAATGAATACGTAAATCAAGGAGATCAATAC
Organism: Eurytemora carolleeae; assembly: GCF_000591075.1. NCBI lineage: Eukaryota > Metazoa > Arthropoda > Copepoda > Calanoida > Temoridae > Eurytemora > Eurytemora carolleeae. Next base: position 168,484 of record NW_019396938.1, on the reverse strand, counting down.
TTGATACTGAGATTCACAACATAAAAGGAATTGAGGCTTTGTCACAAACTCAAATTTACTGATCCCTATATCTTTGAAACCTTTAATACATCAATCTTAGCTTATTTAATATAACCCAATTCATAGCTTGAAATATCTAATGGGTTGCTCAGATATTGGGATTAGAAAATCAGAGTTCAGACTTCTTGGAAATTATTTTAGAACAAAATATTTTAATTTAATAAAACACTATATTTTTTAATGTTAAATGTTTTTTTAGATGAATGTTGGAGGGGGCCCACCTAGAAGTCCACAACCAAGAATCCGAATTAGAACATAATTATTTCGACATACAGACATAGGAATATTTTGACATACAGACATACACACATATAGGAATATTTTAATATACAGACATAAACGCATAAATATACATAGACACCCAGACATGAACATATACATACAGACACAGACATACAGACGTACATACATGAAGTTAGACATGCAGACATAAATATGTACTTACAAAAATAGACTTTAAAAAATATGGACATACAGACACCCATATAGATAGAACGGCATACAAATAGACAAAAAGCGTAAATATACTGCCGCAACGACATAAAATTATACTGAAAGGCATAAATTTAAACAAGGGCATAACTAATTACTGAGACACAGACAAAAGGCCATAAATGCAGAACCAAATTGACATGCAAACATAATACATACATACATATATACATATAAACCTACATGCTGACATACCTTATTTTTATATTCATGGCATAAAGTTTTATACAATTTAAAAAAACTGTTTTGCTCTAAAAAAGTTTTTGCTACAAACTCAAATTTTCTTATCCTTATATCTTTGGAACTAAATGTCGTAAACCTTTGATGTTTCAAACTATAAAATCTGTTAGATCAAATAATTTAAGTTTGAAAAAATCAAAGGTTTTAACCATCCGGTTGCAGCGATATAGAAATAAAGTTTCTGGCAAAAACTCAGTGTCTTTAAAAAAACATCTAATCTCTTCTAACAGTATTTTTCGTATCACATTATATTTTTGATACGGTAGTTAATCACAACATCAATCTTTCAGCGGGATTTTTAGAATTTTCAACTATTAAAAAAATATGTAAATTGTATTTATTTATAATTACATAAGGTGCTTTCCAAAATCCGTTTAAACAAAAATAAGTCACTGATATCTACACTTAGTAAATGATCAAAATAAAGGGCCTAAAAATAAAAGTTTGTTTCAGAAAAAATACTGACTTCAAAAGTTCAAACTTAAATATTTAGGACAAATTGTAAAAATAATTTATCAACCATGCTTCATGGTTACATTAGTATCCATTTAAAGACTGTCATACACGATTCACAGTGGCACCCTTCAAACCTAAGTCTGATAAAAAAATGTTGGAGATATTCCTGTTTTTCTTTTATTTATTATTTTCAATTGTGGTTCTTTATAAAATTATTGTGCAGATTTATGCAGTAGAAGAAAATCTAGTGAAAATACTGAAGGATCAGGTTAAGCTCCTCTACAAGGATAAGAAAAGTTTATTCATAAATTTAAAACGTTTGTGTTCTTCTCAAAAGCTCTTTAATAAGAGAAGTTATGATTGATCTTAACTCTAGTATGCCAAGTCCATTAGCGCCTGATCCAATCTGGGTTCAGTCATGTATTTTTTGTCTATTCTGAACCAATAGAAATTGCATGGGGGTATAACATCTATCTTTCTATCTAGCTCATTATCCAATTAGAGATATGAATCCTTATATCGGCGCTATCAGTGAATGGAAATATTTCCTTATACTGAAACTATAGTGTTACGTGCAATTTACTTTAGTTTCACGTGTCCTCATTGTTATGAAGGGTATCATTGTGAATCGGACTTGAGGGTCACATAAAATTATGCCCATAGTCTCTTTAGCGATCATAATCACTCCTGTATGCTGAGTCCATTAGCGCCTGATCCAATCAGGGTTCAGTCATCTATTTTTTGTCTATTCTGAACCAATAGAAATAGTATGGTGGTAACATCTATCTTTCTATCTATATCATAATCCAATTAGAGTTATGAATCCTTAAATCGGCGCTATCAGTAAAGGTAAATATTTACTTCTGATGAAACTGTAAGTTTAACATTTACATTTTAACAGTTTGTCAGACATTGAGAAATGTTTTAATGATATTTCTCAAAGGATTATTTTTTTGTTCTGCTGGAAAACACTTTTTTTATTGACAAAGTATGAATTGATATTGTAAACTGTGTATCTATCAATAATTAAAAAATTTATATATTTCCATGTCTTAATATTGTAATTGCAAAGATAATGTGCGATAAAAGTGCTAATGCTAAAACAGCTCGGATTTAAGAATGACAAATATGAATTTTTTATCATTACAGGAATTAAGTCTTTGCCACAAACCCAAATTTTCTAATCCCTAAATCTTTGCAACCTGATGATGTTAACACTTGATATTTCAAACCCATAGATTATTTCATCCAACAGAATTTATAGTTTAAAATATCTACAACATTTGGTTGAATTGCAAAGAGATATGGATTCGAAAATCAGAGTTTGTGACAACAATATATATATCATTTTTTCTTTTTTACATTACCCTGTTTTAAAATGACCTAAAACTGCCAACTCTTGTACATAAGGTTTAACTCGTTTTGTATCTTTGTGCTGTACACTTGTGCGCTAGTTCATGTACATAACTGTTCCTATATTTAAACAGGTTCTCATGTAAATTCTTATGCATATGCGAAAACAATGCAAAATTGATTTCTGCGAGTGCAATGTGCCAAATGTGAATTTTGTGCCAAAATAACGTCTTTGCCATAATCAGTATTATTCTATGATGGCCGCCTAACTGAAAAAGAATGAAAGAGATAAGAAAGCAAAGAGTAAATAACATAAAGAAGCAAAGAATAAATGATATAAGAAAGCAAAGAAAAGAATAAATGATATAAGAAAGCAAAGAATAAATGACATAAGAATAATTAAAAATGAATGCATGAGAATAAACTAAACTAATTGAAAGCAAATGAGTTTGTATACAGTTAAACCCGGAGATTCGAAAGTATTTATTAAATGTCGTCTTTACAATTTTTTAATATGTTTTATTCTATTATATATATCTGAATTTCAGTAATTGTAAAGATAAAAAATAGACAAAAAATGTGCACGAATAGTTTTGAAGAGCTCAATATAATCGTTAAATTAAAAACTAAATATCTGCAGCATTCCATTATCAGTAGGATAAAGAGACAGTTTATAAATTCTTTCGATGACTCCGAAGTTCTGATTCAAACTGTAATTAAGAATGTGAATGAGTTATAGGGTGTCCCAAAAAAAGAATTATTTAAAAAGACGATATCGAATTCGTCTCTGAATTCCCATATTTATTGGAACACCCTGTAGAATAAATGAATTGTAAATTTTTGACTCGGTATGAATTTGTGTAAATATCTTTTTTATACAAATAAAGTTTTTAGTGTTCAGTCAGCGTACAATTAGTCAGTTTTCGAGAATATGTATCTATTAAAGGGACTTTTTAGAGAATATGAATTCATTAAAGGGACTGTTTAGAGAATATGTATTTATTAAAGGGACTGTTTAGAGAATATTTATTTATTAAAGGGACTGTTTGGAGAATATGTATTTACTAAAGAGACTGTTTAGAGAATATGTATTTATCAAAGGGACTGTTTAGAGATTATGTATTTATTAAAGAGAATGTCTAGAGAATATGTCTTTATTAAAGGGACTGTAAGCGCATTTTAAGTAACACTTGAAATTACGCTTACAGCCCAATCCATGGGCGATTTTCAATATGCAGTCCAATGTGTGTATATCTCGCAGATGTTGTCAAATATTGTTACGGTCGTCGTCGTATATATCAATACAATGAAGACGAATTTTGTTTTATATTTCTTTATTTCTACCAAGCTTTCAGACAGCAAGGATACACGTAAACTTGGAAACAAAGAGAAGTTGTCATTTAGCAGCTTCTCTTTGTTTACTTGGAATCTTGTAATTGAAAAAAATCTTGTTAGAAATAAGTCGTCTTTATTGTATTGATTTAAACACCAACCATTGTATTCAATGTGTTTCTGTTTTTAAATAAGTCGTCTTTATTGTATTGATTTAAACACCAACCATTGTATTCAATGTGTTTCTGTTTTTGAATAAGTCGTCTTTATTGTATTAATTTAAACACCAACCATTGTATTCAATGTGTTTCTGTTTTTAAATAAGTCGTCTTTATTGTATTGATTTAAACACCAACCATTGTAGTCAATGTGTTTCTGTTTTTAAATAAGTCGTCTTTATTGTATTGATTTAAACACCAACCATTGTAGTCAATGTGTTTCTGTTTTTAAATAAGTCGTCTTTATTATATTGATTTAAACACCGACCATTGTATTCAATGTGTTTCTGTTTGGTCCAGTTTAAGCCCTCTGATCGACCTGAAATGACAGAATGACTCATCTAAAGATCATGATCCAGACATTTTACAAATTCAAGTCATCAAGATTTCATCTCCCCTGTTCATTGAATTAAAGGGAAGGAAAAGAAATGTTTTATTACAGTGGTTGGCGTATATGCAAATACAATGAAGACGACTTTTCTTTTTTAGTTTTGATTTCTAACAAGCTTTTTTAAATTTTATAATTAAAAAAAGAGACGCTGACAGCTGTTAATTGGCAGATTCTCGTTATTTCGATGTTTATGCGTATCCATGCTGTTTGAGAGCAATGCAGAATTAAAATTTAAATCGAAAGTCGATATACACGACGACGACAACTGTAGATACCTTCATTTGGACAAACTAAGAATTCGTTGTATATTTGAATTAAATCCAAATCTATGGATACCCACAAAGGATTAGACTGTAAAGACGCCCCAGAAATGTAAAATATGACGATTTGAAGCTTAATTTTTGATTTCTGCATTAATTGGGTATTTTGATGGTTTACTAAATTGCCAAGCAGAGAAATAAGCCAGTTTTGGCCTACAAAGAACCCTGAATGCAAGAAAATGGACTTAACAAATTCCGTACAATCGTCTCTGAAGGGTCATTCTTTGTGGGTAACCCTGTATATATTTGGCTTTGTATCCAATAAACGCCGAAACGGCCGAACTGAACTGGTCCAAATCGTACAATCGTCTCTGAAGGGTCATTCTTTGTGGGTAGCCCTCTATATATTTGGCTTTGTATCCAATAAACGCCAAAACGGCCGAACTGAACAGGTCCAAATGTTTGACCCCAGGACTATTTTGAAATGTTTGCCCCAATTTGTAAATTCACTTTTAAAAACAGACAAATCCGCAAATATGTTCATTATTTTTAAAAAAACAATGCTACCCTTTCAGAAACATTAAAGGGGCTGTTAAGCGTGATTTTAAGTGACCTTCATTCAAAGAAAACAATTCCAGATTTTACAACGGAACCCTTTAAACCTTAATCTGATCAAAAATGTGGAAGATATCTCGAGAGGTGTTTATTTCTGTGAGTTTCAACATTGCTTCTTATTAACAAGAAAACCGCAAATGAAAATAAACAGTTCAATAAAAATTGTTAAAAAGTAGTTGTAAATCGGACATTGCCATCTTTGCATTCAGGGTCACTTGTAATTACGCCTACAGTCGCTTTTAAGCTGCACGAACGACCAAGGAAGTGTAGAAGTTGTACAATTGTGTAAAGCAATCTCTAAAAAAAATTTCTAAGATTAAATTACTAATTGTCAAACGAATTCTGCATATTATTTCATGTATCCTAGAAGATCTTCAAGTCGTCTCTTAACTATCATGTTAAGTAGTACACCCTGCAGCTCACAAGTTTAAGGCTTGCTTTGTCAATCAATCTTTCTTCTCCGAAAATGTTTTGAAAATAGTTTAAATTTATTAACTATAATTTGTAAAGATTTCGGAATGATAATAATTAACAGGAATGGTCCAAACTGGTTTAAATTGTTATTGTACTAGAATTGTACAATGAGTCCTGAAAACCGGTTCCAATCAAGAGTACAGCTAATGTAAAAACATAAACAAAATAAATATGTTGAGCAGGTGAAATAATGTAACAAAAATGTTAGATGAACGTAGATACAGAAAAATGGTAACACACAAGGTCGGACTAAAAAGAGGTTTCTTGTTTCAATTTCCCATTTCTCGTTTCTGTACGGTTACGTTGCATTGCCTAGGTACCTCCCAGGGTACATAAGTTGCGGCAAAGAAGTTGGCTTGTTGTACAAGATTGACTAGTTACTAATTTACAATTAAATTAACAAAGAATTGAAAAGCAAAATGCCCTTTTTAGATTTGATGCCAATTAAGAACAAGTTTAAATAATTGAGTTTTCATGTATCTAATCAATTTAAAGTCTATTTGCCAAAGCCAAATGAAGGTGAAGGTGCAGCGTGATAAGTTGCATCACGCCACTTACTCAAATCCATACGGGGTAGAATACCCGACTTGCATGGAACTCTTGGGTTAATTTCATGATCTGGCAGCACCATAGCGTAAACTTGTACATTATCCAACTCATCAGAGTTGTCACAAAGGATTCTGGACATCTTCATTTTGCGGATTTCTCCAAGTTGTTCAACAGTGAAGCTTGATGGCCATCCTCCATTCTCATACCAGAACCGATCTCCATGTCGGAAGTTGTGGAACTGTCTTCCTATGACGCATGCTAGGGTGGGGCCAACCAGTGATCCTGAAGACAGGTTCTTTATCATTTACTTCCTGGACCAGTCAAAATGTCAGTCAATCTGCCATAATAGGTCAGGTTATGAATATTCATTCATGCATGGCCAAATAGGTTTTTATCTCATTCAAACAGAGGAATTGAAAAGTAAATTCTTCAATAAATATAAATACATAGTTTAATGCTTTAATTTAAATTTTTGAAAGGGTTTAGCTTTAATTTGATTTGTTGTAAAGAACTTTTTCCTGGAAGGGGTTTCTCAGTAACAGCAGAGGACCAGAGATCCAAGTCTTCAACAGATGCATACACACCAGCATATGCCTTGACCGAGTTGTTAGGCATAATATCATGAAGATCCTCCCAGGTGTTCATTGGGTGGAGTCCACACCATTCTCTCCATCTTTTATAATGTTAATTTTAGTCACTATCATGTAAATTTTCAACCAATTAAGCAATCATTAATATCAATAAAGCAATCAATATAAGCACAAACCTATTATAAGAGGGGACACCATGTTCTCTTCCTCTTGCAATGTTAAGAGCTGCAAGATCCATTCCAAATTTCTTTCCTGGTTCTTGGAACAAATGGTTAGTAACCTCCTGGGTGACGGAGGAGTCGAATGCTTGAGCAACCTGGAAATTTATTTGGTTATGATGCTTAAGAAAGCCTAAATATTTATATAATTTGCAAAAGAAAGGTCCTTTTTACCTGGTTGATGAGTCCCATCATGTAAGCATCAGACCATCCAGGCTTGTACAGATCGTATGGTTGCTGCAACATCTCAGAAAGCTTTTGAGAACCAACATATCTGAAAGTAAATGAGTCTTAATCATCTATGAACAAATATCAATAAGTAACAATTGCATTACTCAGGGAAAGTAAAATATTTATTTCTTATCTTTCCTACCTGTGGGTCTTAGACCATCTTTCAATGGTTGAAGGAAGGAGAGTATGTCCAAAACGGAATGCAGCAGACACAAAAGAAGCAGCAGCAGAAGGGTTGGTGGCACTAAATAGAGAAATAATTCAGTAAAGAACATAGATAAATAACTAGTTAATATAAATGCAAACTCCACAATCTTACCTGTCATATCCATCAAAGTATCCTTCCTTGAGCAGAACCAGATCATTCCTCTGCATCACTTCCTTTCCAAGAACCATGGGGAGGAACTCATTGTAGGTAATATGTTGGACGAGAGCAGCAATGATATGCCGGACTTCCTGATAAGGATAAAACATTGGGTTGTTTTTTCATGAGTTCCAGTGAAAATTAAATTAAATTTCAAGGTTCATGGAGCTCTGATCCCGGAGTTAGAGTTTATGTGATCATCCGATTATCTCATAATTTCTACCTGGAAAATTGTTTCGTCATTCCAATGAGGGTTGATCTTGGAGAGTTCAACTGCAATTCTGTTGTGCTCTCTCACGAATAGGAGGTGAACCATTGCAAGAACAGTTTGCTCATTGACTCTAAATAAAAATGTTAGAGTCTTATTTTTTAAAATGGCTAGACAAAATAAAGATAAAGACAAAAAATGACAATACCTGCTATCACCAGCCAAAAAGCAGAAAACATCTTCTTGGGGTCTAAAATTAATGTTTGATTTATTTTTAAAAGTATAATCATCACATGCTTACTGTACCCCATAGATCATCATATTTTTTTATTACATTGATAACCATTTTGAAATAGAAAATGAGCCATTTGTTTTTTGTTCTTTATTTCCAATAGTTTGATATTATTTTCAAATTGAATTGGTCCTCTGGGTTTAATGATTATTAGAGTATAAACAATACCTGATACAACCCTCATCAGGTTCATGAAGCTTCAGAGGAAGAAGATCCCTCATATTGAACTCAGCAAAGGCAGGCAGAGTCTTCAGTAGTCCACCCTTATAAAGCCTGAACAGGACAGTTGGTTAGTTGTTTAGAGCAGGGACAAAGAGATGGTTAAAGTTTAATTTTCTATTCAGTCGTAAATGACGTCAGCTCTTTCAGAACAATCTTAGCTAGTTTCTGTCTAAAATTAGTTTTAAGAAAGCTTTATTTCTTCGTAAGGTAATTTTGTTTTCTTACCTCAGCATCTCCTGTTTTTCAGGTGTACTTCCATAAACAGTTCCAGCGTCAAGGATGGAGGAGATCTCATTTGTTGGTGTTCTAGGTCCTAGTCTGCAATTATGACGAAGACCAGCCTGAGAAAAGATCAATCTTTGTAAATAAATCAAAAGTTTGAGGTAAATGAAAATTTTGACACATTAAGTTAAATTAAATTTAAGTTTTGACACAACTGGTTTAATGAAGCGCTTACATGAGACATGTGGAATTGTATTCTATGTTAAAAATCATCATATTACCACAAGATATATATTAATTAGTTTAAAAATGCAATAACCATAACGGAATGGAATGCTATCTACCTCAGTCCTAACAAAGTTCATACACTTTCGGTTATGAGAGGCGTAGAAGTTATCACCAGGAGGAATTTCAATGGGCAAGCAGTTGGGGTGATTGGCTTGAGGGCCACCATCACAGCACTTGGGAGTCTTTTTTGTTATAGGGTCCTAGATAAATACAATCATTTAATGCATTTAAACTGAATGTAACATTAATAAAAATCTAATTGTAACTTCAAGAACATTGAGAACGTACGCGAACATGAAATATTTAATTGTTACTTAAGAATACGGGTTCCAATCAGAATTCCGATGCGTTGAACTACTTCTGTTGTGCACCGGTTCAAGTTAAAGATTAAGTGGTTCAACTTTGGCCATGCTATACTCAAATCTGGTCTTAGATCTTGCATCTACAATGTACCTTAGTTTCAGCGGTTAGCGTGATGTCATGATCAATAAACTGCCCCCAGGCAACCAGGAGGATGGTTACAGCGTGGTCATGGAAGCCTTCATCCTAAATATCATACGTTAGAAGAACTAAAACTTAGAATCAATATAATTTTTAATGATGTTTTGAAAAAGACAAAATACAATTTACTTTTTCTAAATCTTTTACAGTATTTGTCAACAATGTTTAAAATGAAAAAATATTTGGATAAAAACATTCAAACATTCAAATTTGCTTCATGAATGATGATTTTTTAAGTATTTCTAAATATAATGTATTCCGAATTGTAAAAAGTTTTATCTAAAATCAAAATAAATCCAAAATAAATGCCAAATATTGTGTGTTTCAATTTAAGTCAAATAAACAGTTTTTTTGCAACATTTTCCCACGAATATTTACAATTTGATAATTTGATTCGTCAATTTGTCAACAATACAAAATTTGGTTGTGTGGTGAATTCAAATTCATTCCACCACTGTGTAACTAATGTCTTTATTGGATAGGATGGATCCAGATAGATAGGATGGATAGGATGGAAAAGGATGGATAGGATGGATAGGACGGATAGGACGGATAGGATGGATAGGATGGGTAGGACGCATAGGACGGATAGGACGGATAGGACGAATAGGACGGATAGGACGGATAGGACGGATAGGATGGATATATTTACCCTGTGAACACTTGAAGAAACCAGTCTAGCGGAAGGAAGGGGATATCCTGAAAAATATTATTTATAAAATAGAACAAATCAGGATAAAATTTATAATTCTAATCCCAACCTTTACATTTAATTAAAATTTTTTACACAAATACTCTATCCTTTATATATACTCATTGATCCAACCCATATTCTATCCCTTCTATATAAACGTTGATACAATCTTCAACAATAATTTATCCTTTATAAATACACATTGATCCAACCATGTAACCTTCCTCAACTCATTTTATCTACACATTGATTTTGTACCAATAATCTATCCTTTATATGTATGCATTGATCATGTACCAATACTCTATCCTTTATGTATTCAATTGATCCTTTACCAATACTCTATCCTTTATGTATTCAATTGATCCTTTACCAATACTCTATCCTTTATGTATTCAATTGATCCTTTACCAATACTCAATCCTTTTTTTATACATTGATTGTGTACCAATACTCTATCCTTTATATATACACATTGATCCCGTACCAATACTATATCCTTTATATATGCACGATGTTCCAAACAATACTCCATCCTTTATTTAGACACATTGATCCTGTACCAATTCTCTATCCTTTATACATACACATTTATCCTATAACAATACTCTATCCTTTATATATACACATTGATCAACCACATCTTTTTTCGTAATATATACACATTGATCCAACCAATACTCTATCCTTTATATATCCACATTGATCCAACCAATACTTTATCCTTTATATTTAAGCATTGATCAACCAATACTCTATCCTTTATATATACACATTGATTCAACCAATACTCTATCCTTTATATATCCACATTGATCCAACCAATACTTTATCCTTTATATTTAAGCATTGATCAACCAATACTCTATCCTTTATATATACACATNCAAAAGTACTTTATCAAGTACTAATACTCTATTTTTTATATATAAGCATTGGACCAACCTGTAACGGAAGCCCTGGGTGCGGAAACCCCGTCAGCATAATCTGGAGGCAGGAATCTAAATAACAAATTAAAATATCATTTTAAGAATTCATATCATTGTTCTCAGTATTACAGTAATAAATAAGCCTGCAAATAAACCTTCCTCATATTACTTTAAGAAATAATTATCTTATATTCAAAGAATATTGCCATAAATCAAGAATCTAAGATGAACTTCCATATGATAAAGTGTACTACAGTTTTTGGGAGGAATGTTTGTAAAGTTTGGGCAACCCTGCACGTGTTTAAATTCCTCCTAGAACTACAGTACACTTCCTGTTTTATATATTTTTCGCGTACATATATTCAAGTTGTCTATTTTTTGTGAATTCAAGATGGCATTCTTTACACTTTACACTTTACAGTGTATTTTGTACACTAAAATCCTAAATAATGACTTGTACAGTGACAATTTACACTAAAATCCAACATGGCTATTTCTAAACTGTACACTGTACAGTGTACAATGCACTAAATCTCAACATTGATACCTGTAAATTTTGTAAATTAGATTCCAATATGGCTACCTATACAGTGTACACTACAATCAAATATGGCTACCTGTACACTGTAAATTGGACTACAATATAGCTACCGGCCTGTACATTGTAAATTTGAGCCCAATATGGCCTCCTGTACACTGTAAACTAGAATCCAATATGGCTACCTGTACACTGTAAACAAGAATCCAATATGGCCGCCTGTACACTGTAAACAAGAATCCAATATAGCCGCCTGTACACTGTAAACTAGAATCCAATATGGCCGCCTGTATACACTGTAAACTAGAATCTAATATAACCACCTGTACATGTAAACTAGAATCCAGTATGGCAACCTGTACACTGTAAACTAGAATCCAATATGGCAACCTGTACACTGTAAACTAAAATCCAATATAATCAAGTGTACACAGTAAACTAGAATCCAATATGGCCGCCTGTACACTGTGCAGCATTTTAAAATACTGCATACTGTAAACAAGAATCCAATATGGCCACCTGTACACTGTAAACTAGAATCCAATATGGCCGCCTGTACACTGTAAACTAGAATCCAATATGGCTACCTGTGATGAGCATTCATAGCTGCTCCCCAATGAGGATTATCAAGATTATTGCACAAACCCTCGATGGACCTAAAAAGATTGAAATGAAATAAAAACATAAACAGTTTTTTTTTAATCTTGATGAAAAATGGCGACAAGGTAATATGATATTTTCCCGCTGTGTTGTATATAAAATCCTGTCATATCATTCTATAAAAGCCTGGAGGAACCCATAAATGGAGTTCCAAAAAAAACGGAATCCCCAAAAAATTACAATATTGTTGTCAATTATAATTTAAACAATGCTTCCAACAGCAAACTTCAAAGGTTAGAATCGTGTTACAAATTTAAATTCAATATTGTTTTTTTTGAACAACCTGAGAAACCAGCGGGATCTCTGTATTATTCTTTGGTTCCTGTTTCCTTGCAGTGTAAACTTACTATCCTAATATCCAACTATCCTACTATCCTACAATCCAACTACCTACTATCCTACTATCCTACTATCCTATTANCAATTAATGGTCAACATATAGATTTAATACTTTGTCAGATGTATCCCTTCAGATCTTAGGCAAAAAATTATGAGAATTTTGCCAATTACTTCTAAAAAACTAAAGCTAAAAACAGTGCTGTGTAGATCTAAAATACAGGACGAAAGGAATCGTGTAAGTGAGTTTTTGAGGTTCGATGAAATGTTCAGGAGTCAATAACTTATCGAAGGGGGAGGGGGGGGGGGACTTAACCTTTTTCAATTTTCCAGAAGAGGGTTGAATGGTGAATCCATTCCGCGGATTATTTCAAGTACTTATTATTTCAAAGTACAACTTTAAGAATGACTCGACGTAATAATCCTTAACCCCATAAATTCACACAGTTTTTCAACTTTGACAACCTGATATTTTATATGTCGAAAGGAGTAATCCCTTTGTTCTATCTTAAAATTAATTATTTTCAATTGCAGTAAAATCAATTTTCCAATTTGTGCAGCAAAAGAAACGAAGAAAATGTCAGAATTAAACACTTTTCCAGATAACAGAGTGTTGGCGTCCTACCTTAGATAGAGCATACTGTTTAGCCAGGTATCTGGAGGCTTCGTAGATAACAGTCCCAAGAGAAGCAATGTCATGAGGACTAAACTTTCCTGAAAAGAGTTCAATTCAAAAACAGATTTTTAAACCTTTTTTCTCTCTATTCAGTCATAGTTTAAAGACTGATGGATAGATGGATGAATAGATAGAAAGATAAATATAGATAGATAGATAGATAGATAGATAGATAGATAGATAGATAGATAGATAGATAGATAGATAGATATATAGATAGATAGATAGATAGATAGATAGATAGATAGATAGATAAAAAGATAGATAGATAGATAGATATATAGATAGATAGATAGATAGATAGATAGATAGATAGATATATAGATAGATAGATAGATAGATAGATAGATAGATAGATAGATAGATAGTTAGATAGATACCTTTAACAGGGGGAAGCCCTAAACGATCTCTCGCGGAAAGGAACGCAGCGTTGACTGCCTAAAAAATTGGGGGAATTAAAAAAATCAGTAAAATATGGGAAACTATCAAAAACCAACCAATCAATCAATAAATATGCAATCAAATAATCAATTTATTAATCAATCGATTAAAAAAACAGCCTACCTCAAATGTGATACATGTATTCTGACCATCGTATGTATTAGGCCGGCCGCCGAAAATCTGATTTGCCTGATCAAACAGCGCCGATTTGCCGGGCCCTGGAATAATCAGTGCACAACCGGCGTTGGCGCTTGGAGGTGGGGGTGGCGGGGCTCCAAACCGGTTTGGGTATTGAGCCGCAGCGCCCACTACTAAGAGTAAAGCTTGCAGCGCCTGCATGGTAGGTGTGTGAGGGGGGAGGGGGCGGCTGCCAAAACTTTCCAATATATTTCTGAAAATATCATAAATATTTAAATTTTATCATCTAATTATTTTTTAAAGCTTGAAAACCAGCTTTTCTTTTATATTTTCTCTACAAAATCTACTCTTTAGAATTGTCAAAACAAGCTGAAAATATTCTACCTTCTTCCCTGGTTAAAATCGGTTCAGGGGGGTTCATAAGTTATGCTGTACAAACACACAGACAAACAGAAATTACTACTTAATATGTACATGTACATATGTACATTGTACATACAAGTAAATGTAAATTAACAGAACATTATCTTTGAATTAAATCAAATAAAGAGTAAAAGTATATTCTGAGCTAAAAAACTTTAGACATGGGATATCCTCAATCCCGATCGGTTAATCAATCTGGAGATTAATAACAAGAGGAAAACAAGCCTTATTTAATCTCGAGATTAAGAAAAAGAGTGGATCAAGCATTAATCCCGATATCTACCATTCAAAAGTTCCCAGATCAGAACTTATAGAGTTAAAACTTGTGTCATGTATAATGTATAATGTATAATGTATAATGTATAATGTATAATGTATAATGTATAATTTATAATATATAATGTATAATGTATAGTGTATAATGTATAATGTATAATGTATAACGTATAATGTATAATATATAATGTATAATGTATAATGTATAATATATAATGTATAATNGCAGTACAACCAAATAGTTCTATTTACAGTACAACCAAATAGTTCTATTTACAGTACAACCAAATAGTTCTATTTACAGTACAACCAAATAGTTCTATTTACAGTTCAACCAAATAGTTCTATTTGACCAGCTATAAAACTTCCTTGTTTGTTTGTCCGATCATAACTCATATACCTCTCGACCAATTTGCCTCAAATTTTTATTGGTGAATTCGGGAGAACCACGGGAATATTCTTCGCCTTGGATTTAAGAGTGGGTCGACTTTTACAGGAAATAAATTGCTAAAATCGTAATTTAAGACCAAGCGCGGCCGGGTAATTGGCTGGAGTACCTTAAGCAACGGTGGATTCCCAAGCTAGTATAATGTAAAGATGTTGTTGATTTTTTTTTAAAAACTTATTGCGTAACACTAATATTTTGTACTAGATGCAGTATAATTTTTGAATTATATTTGAATATTAGTTTGCCTGGGAATATCATAAAACTTTATAATGTTTATAAATATTACAATACTAAAAATATGTAATATTTATACATACCACACTATACTAGGGATATCTGTACCACAATAGAATAAGGAAGGATATGCATATCCACATTTAAATCAGAAGGGATGCCACAATAGAGTAAGAAGCCATGTTTGATTATTTTTATTCAAACAAATAGCTATCTATCTAACTATCTATCTATATAATATATCTATCTATTTATCTATCTATCTATCTATATAATATATCTGTCTGTGTATGTATCTATCTATCTATATAATATATCTATCTATCCATATAATATATCTGTCTATGTATCTATCTAATATCTATCTATCTATTTATCTATCTATCTATCTATTCATCAAACCATATGTCTGATTGAATTTGACTACTTAACAATAATGACAAGCCTGAGATGAATTACTACAGAATTATCCTCAACTACAGGGTGTCCCAGAATTATCCTCAACTACAGGGTGTCCCAGAAAATTGAAATTTACTCTTAGTGCAATTCTTCAAATGTTATTTGTTTTTAATAAATTAAAAACTTGGAACTCTTCATCCCTAAAAAGTAAAATTTCTTACGCCCCCATTTTACGCAAGCGCGTGAGTGCGCGCGCCTGATAACCTTCCGGTTTCTTGACCTTCATCTTTAAATGTACTTCAGGCGCAAAGATAAAGCTTGCGCCAAGCTAAATTGTACACTGGGCAGACAGATATTCGCGGATTTTTAGATTTCAGACGTTGTGGTGTTTTGCGTTAAGCTTTCCGGGAAAAAAAATAGTTCTGATGTGACGCACGGCTGGCGTTTGAACGCTACCTGCGCACCTTTCACTAGTTGGATGCGAACTGAGTCCTAGGCGCCGGGTCTATAAAGGCGCCAACATAGGCGCCAACACCGTCGCAACATCTGTAGAGAATGTGGTTCTCCTATTGGCTGAAAAAGTCACGTGACGAGGGGATACCAGATCCGCTTGTATCAATCTTATGCATTTTAGATCCAGATACGAAAATATATAAATACTTTTATAGATTATAGATATATTTATTTGAATATATATATGCATTCATATCTAGTATAACTAGCTTGGGAACCCAGCTTTGCCTGGCTTTAGAATAATTTTTGTTAAAAGCCATGAACATTCCCCTAGTTCTACCAAGTTTTTCAATCAGAATGTTAATGGGTTTCTGAGTTATGATCGGACATACAAACAAACAGACAGACAGACAAACTTACTATCTACTTTACATATTTCAGATATACACAATACAGATATAAAAAATACAGATTTAAATCTACTGAAAAAGTCTGTCTTCTAATTTACGTAGAAATAAAAGCATTTTAATAATTATCTCAGATAAAGGCAAAAACTCAAAAAGCCCTTCAAAGTATTACTATTTGAGTGACAAAATAAGAAAGACATTATTTTATTTTATAAAAATTTTGAAAGCCTTATTTTTATCAACATTTTAATGATTAATAATTTTCATAACTTTTTATTCATGACCCTTAGAACATTTTCAAACATAAAAATACGTCTCTTCTTACATTCACAAAATACAGTTTAATTTAGAATGATGCAAAATTTTCTTTATGCATTTGTTGAGATTTTACAAAAAAAATTTTATATGAAATTAGATTACATTGTTAAGCAAGGGGAGGGGGAAGGATGGGTTATAAAAGATAGTTTCTCAAAGCATTGGGCTTCAATTTTACCGCTCTAACCAACTTATGCTTTTTTGTATACTTTGAAACTATAAAGCACTTGTTTTAGATAAAATTGTGACGTCATGTATAATTGGTACATTTCTCTGTTGCCACCTATTGTACTGGATAATCTATTTGAGATAAACATACGTCTACTGTAAATTAATTTTCAAAACTTTATGGTTATGACGTAATCTTAATGATAATGTAATCACATAATTAAGTATTTCACTTGCCAAACAGTGGCGTACATAGGGGGGCAGTAGTCCTCTATCCCCCCTGGAAAATACAAAATTAAAAGAGAACAAATTTAAAAAGTAACACCTGACAATGACAAAGACTAAGGATTTGTCTAAATTCACTGTTAACACACAATTTTAAGATATTTTAAACTAAAACTTTTGCAAAAACGAGACCTCGACATATTAGATGCTTATAACATGATGTAAGATGTAATACAGGTATTCTATTTTTCCATTTTTTCTTACAGTCAATTAATATTGGAATTGAGTCTTTGGCACAAACTCAAATATTCAAACCTTTGGAACCTGATGTTGTAAACCTTTGATATTTCATATTCAGAATATTTGATATACAGAATTCACTTGGTTCCAAAAATCAGAGTTTGTGGCAAGGACTTAATTCCTTTATTTCCATAAAGTATATATATTCCATTCTCTATGTATAAATATCATCCCTGCCATTCAACGCCATCGTTGCTCAAATAAATGTAATTATGCAACCTTTCTGAAAATGAAATCATTATATTTTAAGTATTCCACTTTTAATGTTTATTTGTCAAGTTTACATGTTCTAGTTTACTCCATATGTAAACTACCCCGAAAGGCCTGAAAAAAGTAAATAATGTTAAAACTGCTTTGTTTGAAGCAGGTAAGTACTAGTAAACTTATATAGTTTTACTGCTTTCAAGCCAATAGTGTTTTATTTCATACATTGCATCTATATTCTATATACCATATATATGTATATATCTGGTTTGTCTGTCAGTTCGTATTTTTGTTTGTTAGTGTCCAATAAACGTCAAAACGGCTGATTTGATCAGCCTCACTTACCGCAAAGAACGGCTGTTCAAAATAAAAATGCCCGAAAACTATTTCGATTTCTAATTTTTTAGAAATCCCCCAATAAGAATGAAAAGAGGAAAATCTACCAAATTTATTTTTGTAGTAAGTTCAAGATTTCTCACAAAATCTGTAATTGCATTTTTTTGGTAAAAATA
Organism: Eurytemora carolleeae; assembly: GCF_000591075.1. Lineage (NCBI taxonomy): Eukaryota > Metazoa > Arthropoda > Copepoda > Calanoida > Temoridae > Eurytemora > Eurytemora carolleeae. Next base: position 150,132 of record NW_019396938.1, on the reverse strand, counting down.
GGTTCCTACCTACATGTTGTGACAGTATACAGTGAGAATCAGAAAACAGTGGAATAAATGTCGTCTTTGTTTTTTTATTTTGCTATGGAAATTACTGTACAAAAGAAATCCATTATATATTGGTTAGTTTTTTTATTCTAATAATTCAATATATTATTCTTTAGAGTAACCAAAATTGAAAATAATCAGCTTTTAAAATCATAAACATTGATATCCAATCATAGAGAATAGAATATATATTAGATGGGGAATTTAAAGAATCTCTCGGTATGATTTTTTTCAGTCCCTTTCAGCCTGAAAGGGAGTTCAAAGTGTACAAATCATGTAAATGTTCACAAATTATATGCAGTAGAGTACATTAATACAGTATGTTCCCTAGACTAAACATTTCAATTTCGAATTTTTTTTAAAGCTGTTAAATAAACTTTATAATGAATTAGGTGAATAAAAAACATCATTTGATTTATAGTTATAACGGAAAATCATCGTTTGTAAAGTGGAAGGCATAGAGTCTATGTGAAATGATCATTGGTCAATTATGAAACCAGCCTACTTCATAATTTGGTTTTCTTTATAACATTAATTTTAGATTTTCTATAAAATGATATTCCATAAATATGTGAAGTACATCTGCAGTATGGAAACAGTACAACAAAATGGCCGTTTTACACTTTTTTTCTAGTAAATTCCACTCTAATATATATTCTATTCTCTATTTATCCAATACATTCTTTATCAGACAATGCAAATAGTACTATATATAGTACAAGTACTAAAAGAATCTATTTGAGACAATGTAAATCGAACATTGCCATCTTTGCATGAGGTAAATTATTTTTGTAAAAATACTAGATGGAGAATATTAGATTTGAATATGGTAGCAAGAATATGTTTAAATTGATGCAGGCGGCTAGAATAAGGTTACAGGATACAAGATACCGATCTCAGACATGAAATATACATAGAAAATGTATCCTTGGATTGTAGACAGACGAACAGAAATGACANTACAACCAAATAGTTCTATTTATAGTACAACCAAATAGTTCTATTTGCAGTTCAACCAAATAGTTCTATTTGCATTACAACCAAATAGTTCTATTTACAGTACAACCAAATAGTTCTATTTACAGTACAACCAAATAGTTCTATTTATAGTACAACCAAATATTTATATTTATAGTACAACCAAATATTTCTATTTATAGTACAACCAAATATTTCTATTTGCAGTACAACCAAATAGTTCTATTTGCAGTACAACCAAATAGTTCTATTTACAGTACAACCAAATAGTTCTATTTGCAGTACAACCAAATATTTCTATTTATAGTACAACCAAATATTTCTATTTGCAGTACAACCAAATAGTTCTATTTGCAGTACAACCAAATAATTCTATTTGCAGTACAACCAAATATTTCTATTTATAGTACAACCAAATAGTTCTATTTGCAGTACAACCAAATAGTTCTATTTGCATTACAACCAAATAGTTCTATTTATAGTACAACCAAATATTTCTATTTATAGTACAACCAAATATTTCTATTTGCAGTACAACCAAATATTTCTATTTATAGTACAACCAAATAGTTCTATTTGCATTACAACCAAATAATTCTATTTATAGTACAACCAAATAGTTCTATTTGCAGTACAACCAAATAATTCTATTTATAGTACAACCAAATAGTTCTATTTGCATTACAACCAAATAGTTCTATTTGCAGTTCAACCAAATAGTTCTATTTACAGTACAACCAAATAGTTCTATTTGCATTACAACCAAATAGTTCTATTTGCAGTACAACCAAATAGTTCTATTTGCAGTACAACCAAATAGTTCTATTTGCAGTACAACCAAATAGTTCTATTTGCATTACAACCAAATAGTTCTATTTGCAGTACAACCAAATAGTTCTATTTACAGTACAACCAAATAGTTCTATTTGCAGTACAACCAAATAGTTCTATTTGCAGTGCAACCAAATAGTTCTATTTTTCTTCTCAATAGCTATCCATAAAAGTATAAGTATGTTAATCAAACATGATTTAATTTGACGCGATTTGTCTCAAATTTTACGACACAATTTTGTTTCTAATCATGTTTATCATTAAGAATGTAGAATTTAGAGAGGCGAACATCTATAACTTTGAACAAAAAAAACAGTTTAAAAACGTTCTGAAATCAAAATAAAATTGACTAAAAAATGAATATAGTTTAAGTGAAAAAATTCAACAATTAAAAATATATTGCTAATCATTTTAGAGGTGGTGAATATTAAAGGAACAGAGTTAAAGACATTTGTGTGAAATTGACTTTTCTGTTAAAGGTTTGAACTTGGGTATGCACGAAAATATTTTGGTCATTTCAAAGTTCTAAGCTTTTTTACTGACTTAGCTTAGCCCTATAGTCAAATAGGTGTTAAAGGGACTGTAAGCGTATATAATGTTTAAGTGACCCTCCATGCAAGGATGGCAATGCCCGATTTACAACGGTACTCTTTGTATTATCAATTAGATATCAATGTTTGTAATTTAGTAAACTGATTATCTGGTTTCTTTACTAAAGCGACTTGCGCATTTCTACTGCTGGAAATCATGTAGAAATGATGAGATTAGAAAACTTTTCAATATGAAAAACGACAATATTTTTAACATTATTGATCAGATAATGGTTTTAAGGGTACAGTTGTGAATCAGGCATTGCCATCTTTGGATGAAATTACGCCTAGAGTCCCTTTAAGGCCTATTTCGAACCTAAATTATTGGTCCTTTTTGACTGTGCGAAACGAATGGCGGAACCTGATATCAATAATCAAATCTTATTTATGAGTTTAATCTACTCCAATACAACTTTACGTACATGCACGGTAGTAATGCAGGGTTTACCATTGAGACTGAGCCTTTAATGACGCCCTTAAAGGGAGTGTCTGGCTAGACATGGTAGTTGAGCTGATAATGCAGTATTGTAGAGAAATTTGAACAAAGCAATTTACAAACGTCTTACAGTTCTCCAATGATTTAAAAAAAAATTTATCTACAATACTGCATTTTCAGCTCATTTACCATGTCTAGCCATACACTCCCTTTAAGCTAATTGATTAATACGAACTGAAAATTAAATTTGGGGTTTACCTTGATTATATAATTTATATAGTCTTCAAAAAAGCTTTTAAGTGAAATGAATACCCTGTAATGACGACCTATAACTCATATAATATGCAATGACCTAAAAATTGACATCGATGCACTCCAATCTACGGACATCATATTAGGTTTTTATCTTTCTATCTTTCCGTACATTTGAGTGCATTGAGAGTAACAAACGACTTATTATAAAACCTTGGTTTAAAGTGTTGTTAATGGGGTTGGTTCGTTTCTTAATCACTTTGCACACTTCATAACTGTATTAGGTTAAACTTTGCCCCTACATAACTGTATTGGGTTAAACTTTGCACACTTCATAACTGTATTTGGTTAAACATTGTACACTTCATAACTGTATTCGGTTAAACTTTGCACACTTCGTAACTGTATTCGGTTAAACTTTGCACACTTCATAACTATATTCGGCTAAACTTTGCACACTTCAAAAGTGTATTTGGTTAAACATTGTACACTTCATAACTGTATTTGGTTAAACTTTCCACACTTCATAACTGTATTCGGTTAAACTTTGTACACTTCATAACTGTATTCGGTTAAACTTTGCACACTTCATAACTGATTCGATTAAACTTTGTACACTTCATAACTGTATTGGGTTAAACTTTGCACACTTCATAACTGTATTCGGTTAAACTTTGCACACTTCATAATTGTATTCGGTTAAACTTTGAATTTCTTAAACTTTGCGAAAAAAAAACGAAAAAAAACGAATCAAAAACAAACCAAAAACGAACCTAAACGATTAACACCAGATGCAGGATTAACCACAAAGGCCGAGACTTTAATGACATCATAAAACTTAGAAATAAATAGAAAAACTTAGAATCATATCATAAAATCATTTGACAGCAGAAAAAAACAAATTTCCAATTACATGGAGCCAAAAAACGAAGATATCTTAAAGAATATTGATCAGAACGTCTAAAGGGTACAGTTTTTATTCTAATAATTTCTTAATGCGTAAGTAATTTGAATCAAAAACCATCGAATTTTTTCTAAGTGGTTTTATGGGAAAATTAGAGGCCGAAGTATATTTTGCTATTTATTTTCTTATTTTAAAAGTTAGCCATGGTAGGCTGTTAGATGGACTTCTGGTCGCAGCGCCCGGCCCCCTAGCCCATCCCAGCCACAGCGCCCGGCCCCCTAGCCCGTCCTAGCCGCAACGCTGGGCCCAGAAATTCTCTTAACCAAACCTAACACTCAAATACAAATAATCAGCTGTCGTAGGTCGGATGTGCAGTATAGCGGATGGGCAGTAGAGCGGATCAACATTACAATTTTTTTTTTAATCTTAAAAAGACAGAACGCTTCGAAATTTCAAGGCGAATACATACAGAGAAATTTGTTATACAGGGTTACCCACAAGGAATAAGACTGTAAAGACGACCTAAAACTCCTATGATATGACGATCCTATGGTCAATTTGAGTCTATTGCCTTATATATAGTCTGTTAATATGGTTTAATAAATGATTTGGAAAAAAATGATTTTACAGTTACAGAGAATTGTAAATATAAAGAATCAGAGAATTGTAAATATAAAGAATCAGAGAATTGTAAATATAAAGAATCAGAGAATTGTAAATATAAAGAATCAGTGAATTGTAAATATAAAATAATACAAAGNACTTTCAATTTTTTAATTTCTCTATCCTTTTTATCTCAATGTGTCACTCTTCTAATCTCTCTCTTAATTTTGCTGCTATAGAATAAATTTAGATATAAAAACAAAAAAGCATTTTATTGAATTGCATAGATTAATATTTGCTAAAAAACTTAACATCAAAATGAGCCAGAATTATTTGCAGTAACAAATTTACAATTTAATACAATGTGACCCCATCAAGGATTCACAACTGTACACCAAGAGAATATGTTATGGCAAGGGGTTAAAAAAACGGGTTGTTATTAACTGGAACACTTTTAGAAAATACTTTCATAAAAGAAGTATTAGACAATCTTCTATTTAAAGAAGATTCAAGAACACGTTCTTATCTTCTAGATAAAAGCTTAACATTTTGTTATTCATTGTCAGGGGTATCTCACTAATTTTTGTATAGCCCTAGAGGTACGATATTTTGAACAAAATGTTCGTAATTTCAAACGATATGTTCACAATTTCTAACAATATGTTCGAAATTTTGAATAAAATATTAATAATTTCGAACAAAATTTTTATAATTTAAAACAAAATTTTTGTAATTTAGAACAAAAAGGGTTCGAAATTTCTAAAATTTTTTTCATAATTTCTAAGTATTACCGATTAATGATACAAACAAAATGTTAGGTTTTTTTCTACTATTGTAGATCCTTGATGGCACTCTTATATTAGATGATTACCTAGTTAACTATCCCATTGAAGCTATTTTTCTACAAATAATTAGTTTAAGTTAAAAACAACAAAATCCAATAAAAAATGATGCAAGAGAAAGGAAAAGGTAGGAATAAAGACAGTAAAACATAATCAGAACAGGAGAACATCACTAATTAAAGAACAGGCTGAATCAGAAGTTAAAGAAACAGCGTGAAAATTCTCAGTAAAATTGCAAAAAAGTCAGAACAAGAGAAAATCACAAAAAAATCAGAAGTTGAAAAAAAGTCTGAAACAAGGTGAAATTTCTGTTCAAGCTGAGTCCAGGGCAGCATCAAGGGAAGGCAGAATACGGAGCTCTAATCCCTCACTGCAAAAAATATATTTTAAAAAAGATTTTGATTAAGAATATTTTTTTACTTGTGAATCAAATTAAAATTTTTAATATTTTAATGGTTTTGCAAACTTAAAATTTTTTTTCGGAACATTTAATTTGCCAAATTGCCAAATTTTTACTTTTAAGATAAATTTTTTGCGTAGTTTCATAAAAGCAAACTTTGCAGTTGTTAAATTTTTTATTATTTCTAGGTGTTCTGATTAACTGTATTGCATTAATTTTCAAATTATGAATTATGAAAGGTTTGGTGGAAGAAATAAGTAAAAAAAAATAAAATTTACAAGGCCAGATGATCCAGGGTGTCCCAATAAACATGGGAATTGAGTGACGAATACAAAATAGCCTTTGCTAAGAAGTAGAAGTGTAATTAATACCCGATTGAAAAATCAAAAGTCGTAAAATATTTATGTCTGCTAGAGTTTGTTTTATGAAATGTAATGATGTGAATATATTGTTTCTGGAAGATGAACAATATAGACAGTACAAGATGAACAGTACAGACGGACAAATTTAAATGTTTTCATACACAGATTTTCTTGTTTTACAGTTTACTGCAGGCAACCGTATGCAAAAAAAACAAAAACAAAAAAATTCCATACTCTACTATTCATACGAAAATCTTGTTAGATGTACGTATTATTCAGTATTCTAAATCAGAAATCATTTACAAAGACAATCTCAAAATCGATGCTAAATTCACATGTTTTTTTGGGACACACTGTACCTTGATAAATGAATATTAATGAACAGGATGATTAAAGGAATCAATGAATGAATAGTCAAATAAAGGAATTAACATGCAACAGGATGAATAAGTAAAAAATGGCTTTATAATCAAACGAACGAATGGGTGAATGAATGAATGAATGAATGAATGAAAGGATGAATGAATAAATGAATGGACCTGATGAATGAATCCCTAATCTCCTGAAGTTTAGCAGGGGAGCAGACTACCGCAGTCCAGGATGAAGGAGTAAAGAGCGGAGCAATATACCTAGATAGGTTATACAGTACATAAGTGGAGGTTATACAGAACCTAGGTGTACACAAGGTTGTAATGCAAGGAAATTTAATTGCAGTTGCGTATACTCTGCGTTCATATTGAAGCCAGTTCTCTCTGGGCGGAATTTGAAAACAAGATTAGATGCATCAGTGTACGTTTAGTATCCGAGGAGGTTATAAGCATTAAATTTTGATAATTTTGATAATTCACATAATAGTTTCCTATGACCAGAATATTTCATTGATTTTTTATGTGAAAGATGGATCCCATGTCAGGCCTTGACATCCGTCTTGTGTTTACATTACCGCCCAGAGACAGCACACTGAAGTACAAAAAATGCGTACACATCTGAAATAACTTTCCTTGCATTACAACCTTGAGTGTACACAGTTGAGGTTTTACAGTACATAATTGTACACAGTAGAGGTTATACAGAACTTAGGTGTATACGGTGCAGGTTATAAAGTACATAGATGTACACAGTGCAGGTTATGCAGTACATAGATGTACACAGTGCAGGTTATACAGTACATTGTGTAGATTTTGATTTAAAAGATTCAAAATTGGAGAATATAAACAAACTGAAAAAAAATATTTCATTACAAAAATATTGATATTCACAAAACTGCCTTTACCCCATTCGTGAAACCCAGATTTTAAAACTGGTTTTCATCACGATACCCTGTCTTCAGTGTTGGGGTCTGTTCATAGCCTGCGTACACAGTGCAGATTATGCAGTATGTAGATGTACACAATGCAGGTTATACAGTACATAAGTGTACAAAGTGGAGATTATACAGTTCATAGCCATGTGTACACAGTGCAGGTTATTTAGTATGTAGGTGTACACAGTGCAGGTTATTTAGTATGTAGGTGTACACAGTGCAGGTTATACAAAACATAAGTGTACAAAGTGAAGTTTATACAGTTCATAGCCATGTGTACACAGTGCAGGTTATTCAGTATGTAGGTGTACACAGTGCAGGTTATTCAGTATGTAGGTGTACACAGTGTAGGTTATTCAGTATGTAGGTGTACACAGTGCAGGTTATACAGTACATAAGTGTACACAGTGCAGGTTAGACAGTACATATGTATATAGAAAGGAAGTTATACACTGTACAGTATAAAGGTATACAGTGTACACTGAATGGATTAAAATGTTGAAGTCCCGGACCTTTGACATGCACAGGGGTAAAAATAAATTCTTACTTGTTTCCAACCCTCTTCAGATCTTCAACACTAACATTGTTGATTCTTCGAAGAAACTCCCTGAAAATAATCAATCAATCAAGGACCTTCTTTCTGCTCAGACGCAAAATAGTGAAAATTAGTGAAAAAATAGTTAGAGGTTTAGAGTATATTGTTGTGAATTGTTTATGGCACATCTTAGTGACCTTTACAATAGATTTAAGGGTCACATAACAAATCTTTAAAAACCTATTTTAGTTGTTACTTATTATACTCCATATCTACTCCCTCTAATTGTTACTTATTATACTCCCTATCTACTCCCTCTGATTGTTTACATGTTATACTCCCTATCTACTTCCTCTAATTTTTTACCTATTATACTCCCTATCTACTCCCTCTAATTGTTTACATGTTATACTATCTACTCCCTCTAATTGCTTACTTATTATACTCCCTATCTACTCCCTTTAATTGTTAACATGTTATACTCCCTATCTACTCCCTCTAATTGTTACCTATTATACTCCCTATCTATGCCCTCTAATTATTTACCTATTATACTCCCTATCTACTCCCTCTAATTGTTTACATGTTATACTATCTACTCCCTCTAATTGCTTATCTAATTGCTTCCCTATCTATTCCCTTTTTTGTTTATCTATTATGCTCCCTATCTACTCCCTCTATTTGTTTACCTATTATACTCCCTATCTACTCCCTCTATTTGTTTACCTATTATACTCCCTATCTACTCCCTCTAATTGTTTACTTATTATACTCCCTATCTACTCCCTTTAATTGTTTACATGTTATACTCCCTATCTACTCCCTCTAATTGCTTACTTATTATACTCCCTATCTACTCCCTTTAATTGTTAACATGTTATACTCCCTATCTACTCCCTCTAATTGTTTACATGTTATACTCCCTATCTACTCCCTCTAATTGTTACCTATTATACTCCCTATCTACTCCCTTTAATTGTTTACCTATTATACTCCGTATCTACTCCCTCTTATTGTTTACTTATTATACTCCCTATCTACTCCCTCTAATTGTTTACCTATTATACTCCCTATCTACTCCCTTGAAAGAAGAGATGAGACTCTCACCAACAACTTCTCCGATAGTTTTCTCCTTCAAATAAATAAAATCAAATCCAGGGGATTAACTTTTAAATTGATGTTTAACTCCATAAATACGGTCCCTTGTCCATTTGTTTGATGTTTAGGTTTCTTGTAACTGGAAACTCACCCTCCCCTTTTATGAAACCCAAAAAATCAACTCCTTTCCCCTAAAAAGCATTACCCCCACACCCCCAAAAGAACTAAGCGTAATGGAATACCTATCCCTGGGAACCCTTTTATACATTACCTTCTCTATAAGCTCGAAAATGAGACTGGACTTAGCGGCCTCCAGAAGGGTCAGGTTAAACTCCTCATCTCCGCTCACATAACTCATCTGAAAGGGGTCGTGGCGTGTCAAACATATACTTTTGTAAATTGTATATTAAGCAAGTTGCCTTTAAGATAAGTTCTAATTGCAAATTGTAGGAAATTATCTGTCAAAGTTTATCAAGTTGTCCATCTATTCAAATTGTATCTTTAGAAAATTATCTGTTTAATGAGTTGTCTCTTGGTATGATGGTTAAATTGTTTCTTTGAATAGCTGTGCATTAGTAGAGATGACTTTTCCATAAATTGTTTTTCTTTTGGAAAATTGTCCTTAAGAAAAATAGTCTTTTTGAAAAATAGTCTTATTTAGAAATTTGTCTCTTAAAAAATAAACTTACCGCAATCCTACGGGCCTCTGTGTACGCTTTAACCGGGTGTGTTGCCCTGTACAAGGTTATGTACAGTAGACCCTTACTAACAACAGGGTACATGTTGTACCCATAGGCTAATCCCTGACCTCTTATCTGTCGCCACATTGGACCCTGCAATAAAAATTTATTTTCAAATAGATAAACAAAGAAATCTTGATCATTATTGTTCTGACATAAATACTATAACCCTGCAATAACAATAACCATCAGAAAGGGACTGTACACGTAATTTCAAATCACCCCCATTTACAGAGTTGCACGTCCGATTTATAAATCTTCACCTGAGCAACATTGAGGAAGATGTTTTCGATTTTTGGACAAAGAAAAAAGGAAATCTTTTGACAAAGTTTTAAAGGGTGCTATTGTGAATTGCGCATGGCCCCCCTTTTTTTTTGGGGGGGGGGGGGTTCACTTAAAATCACTCTGATATTTCCTTCAATAATTAATCATCTGATAAAAAAGTTTACTTCAATGTTAGAGTTAATAATTTTATTATCAAAATTAAAACTGTTAAACTCATTCAATCTAATATCATGTTTATTTCTGTAAATGCCCTCTAAATGCTTGCAACAATACTCCCCCAACATTTTCTACGTTCTATAATAATACCAATAATCACTGTCAACTTTCAATTCTAGAGTATCCAGCTTGAGCTGACATCCTTTTAAGTTTCAAATGCTGTAATTTTAAGAAATGTCCTATACTAAATTTTGAATGAATGCATTCTCTACTTACGTTCTTAATTCACTATCTTAATTCACTATTACTATTTCCAGGGTGGCCAAAACTTTTTTGAACAAATCCGTACAAAAATCCGTACATTTTCAGTAGAAATCCGTACAATCCGTACAATTTTCGAAAAAAAATCCGTACAATCCGTACAATTTTTTGAAAAAAATCCGTACAATCCGTACATTTTTTTAAACCAATCCGTACATTTTTTTAAAAATCCGTACATTTTTTAAAAAAATCTGTACAATCAGTACANTATACATTTTACAAATATTTAAGTTTTCTTGTCTATTTATCAATGTTTATAAATATTTATTAAAATAAATATTAATTTGTATGTTTGTTTGCTTGCATGTTGAATCAGAACTCATGAACTACGGAAATGTTATTAGCTTGGTTTTAAAGTTCTAAGTTAAGTGGTTGGACATTTCCAGACAAAGCTGGGTTACAAAGCTAAGGTTCTATAATAATGTTCTTTCAAAAAATGTTCTCAAACTTACTGTACATACTATGGATCTGTGAGTCTGTAATTGTTCTCTATTAAAATTCCAAACTAATGTTCTGTACTAAATTCAATTATAACATTTATTACTAACATTTTCTAAAGATACTTTCTGCACTATTTTCCAACATTTTTTACCAACGTTCCCTTTTGAAAAAACAGTTGTGCAGTATGCGCTCGCATTTCTATTACCAGAAAAATGGAGCCCTAACAAAATTAAAACCGTATGAAAATATTTTTTTCTAAAAATGATCTTTTATCATATTTTAACATAATTCAAGGTAATTTTACACATTTTCAACGTATTTTTACATTGAGTGGTTTGCTGGGAATTACCTCACACTGAGTTAGATACTGAAGGAAGAGTCGAAGTGCGGGTAAATCATTATCCTTAGCTGAGGTAATACACGGAACACTTCTATTTTTTTAAGAAAAATAAAATTTTTTAATTAATATTTATCAAAATAAATCTGATGTAATTCTTGATTTACATAAAAAAACATGAAATGTTGTTTTTGATCTTTGAAATGATAAAAGATAACGTTTCTTACATTTCATTTTCTAATTTGAAGCCATTTATTTGATTGGAGTAACTTTACTAACCTCGCCATGAAGGATGATTCGCAGGCCCCTAGGGCAACTATTACATGATCCTTTTCTGCAGTACACAAGGTGTACTCTGGTACAATGTTACACCCACTGGAAATTAGTAAGATTGTAAACTGTGTAAAACTACGCGGTATGATTATGTATGCCTCTATGCCTTCTCTAGGCCTCTGTGTAGTAAATACAAAACAAATTTGTTTTGCAAAAAATTACTCAAGTAACATCTTTATCTTCTTAAATGTTGATGAAAGCAACACCATTGTAACTTGACCTAATGTGCAGTTATTGGGTTTTGCGCCAATACGCAGAACTGACAAAATCGATCCACTAGACACAGTGAACTCAGGTGCTGTCTAATATGCATTGGAAAATTAAAAAAAACTCTTCTTCATCAATGCTACAACCACTGACAGATCATTTTCTCACCCCTCCCCCCTTAAAAATTCTTTTTTTTTTTTAAACCAATGACATTATAACTGCAAACAAGGACGAATACAAAAGAAAAGACGTTAATCAGTTTAGTTTGTTAGTTTGGAAAACAAAGATTTTTAACAGCAAACAGGATCAAAAGAGGTGTTTATATTCTTGCATTTTATCATCCTCCCAAAACTTATCCTTGCTTGTTCATATTGATTATCTACCTATTATTGATTTCAAGACCCTTTCTGGGTTTTCTCTTGGGGAATATAATGTTGGAGTATGGGGGATAGGAATAGCAAGAATACAAACCCCTTCAATTTAACCTCTGACTTTGCCACCACATCACACCAAACCATAACAGCGGGAAGATCAGGACTCAAATAATCCAAATCCAAGATGCATGATTTTTCTAACCAATCAGCAATACCATTTTAGGATATTCTCAAAATTCAGGGGGGGTTTTCAACTGTGGATTCAGTCATAGCAGATCATCTCTCCTTCATTTACTTTTTGAGTAACATATGTGTACTAAGATGTTAATTTTCTTTCATCCTCCCTCACCCCGCCCTTGTTGTATTTCTTGATTGCCTAGATAAGTCAGGTCAGTTGACGACTGTGCTAATATTATGGAAGAGTACTTAGATTTTGGAGATGGTGTTTCTTCAATGGTTTCTGGTCTACAATTAGAATCAGATCTATGAGGGAGTTCAGTGAGCCAATAAGGATTTAAAGTACTCACACATGAGACAAACAGTCATCAGGAGAATGCACTTGGATTAGAAATTATACTTTGCATGTTTTCAAATATGGGAAAAAAGTTTTGAAATTATTACATGCAATCACAAAAGTTAGATTTTTACATTCTTGGAAAATGATAATTTGATTTAAGAAATAATGAATAAATTTGATGGTGTTCCCTGAATTAAATTAGAATGATTTAATTTCTCATTGATTCAGTTTTCTTTTTATTCTTACCTTGCAGGGTTTGAGGTGTGTCCAGTAGGTAGAAGTTTTGACCATGGTTTCTCAGCATTACCTTAAAAAATTACAACTATTTTAAAAATATAATAAATTATGGACTTTTATGCCTAATTCAAAATAAATCTAAAAGCATATGCATGGAACAACCCCAGCATCCTGTAGATTTAAACAACTGTTATTTATTGTACTGTTCCCAATTCACTCTCATTGAATTGGTTGTATGTACAATGTAAATTGTAATGTGCACAATAAACTCTGATCTGAGATTCTTACGCTAGTAAAAAAAGGACAAAATTTTAAAAATCTTGATGAAAAACTGAGTATAACTGGATAATAACCACACCCTTTTACGTTTATTTCACCTTGAGAGCGGATGTTATCTAAATCTGCAGCCATATGGACCATCATATTGGAGGGCTTGGTTAGACTCTGCCTAATATTCTCTAATCGTTCAACAACCTTAAACATGGTTTTATAAATTCTAGAGCAAAAACTAATCAAAAATGTTCTCTTTTAGCTCCCTCTTTCTTTTGACTTAGCATATCTCCACAGAATTCCAAATAACATTTAGTTTTCCGGATTACATTCCCAACTTTTCCTAATCTTTCCACACACCATCTTGACCCTTCCTACCCTTTCTTTACCTTCAACCTATTTCCTTCTTCCGATTCCCCTTGGCTTACATCTTAGATGAAGGATAAAGAAATTATATAATTCACTTATATTCGAACAACCTTACAAGATTGCTAATGTTATGACAAATTGACTTGGTACAGAAATATGAATACTCTCTTACAAGATTGCTAATGTTATGACAAATTGACTTGGTACAGAAATATGAATACTCTCTTACAAGATTGCTATTGTATGACAAATTGACTTGGTACAGATATATGAATACTCTCTTACAAGATTGCTAATGTTATGACAAATTGACTTGGTACAGAAATATGAATACTCTCTTACAAGATTGCTATTGTATGACAAATTGACTTGGTACAGAAATATGAATACTCTCTTACAAGATTGCTAATGTTATGACAAATTGACTTGGTACAGAAATATGAATACTCTCTTACAAGATTGCTAATGTTATGATTAATTGACTTGGTACAGAAATATGAATACTCTCTTACAAGATTGCTAATGTTATGACAAATTGACTTGGTACAGAAATATGAATACTCTCTTACAAGATTGCTATTGTATGACAAATTGACTTGGTACAGAAATATGAATACTCTCTTACAAGATTGCTTTTGTATGACAAATTGACTTGGTACAGAAATATGAATACCCTCTTACAAGATTGCTAATGTTATGACAAATTGACTTGGTACAGAAATATGAATACTCTCTTACCTTTTCAGGCGTACTGTCCAGCTTCTTTAGTACATCCTAGAATAAATAGATAATTGAATATATTTTTATTGAAATTACAACAATATATTTTCTATAATAAGAGCTATATAGAGTATAGACAAACCCTTTGATTTGCCACTTTTAGGTTCAAGTGTTAAAAGGTTCTGTAGCAAAAACATAACCAATCGGAAATATAATTGAACTAATAGGACCTTAAGAAATGTTTGTTGCTGAAGGATGCTTGCGTTGTAGATGTTACTGCTCTCATGGAACATCAGGCTGTTCAGCAAGATGTTCACAACCTGATCATTTAATCAATCAATCAATCAATTAGCTCGTCAATCATTAACTAATGAATCAAACAAAGTTTCTTAAAACATTCTATTAGCTTTTTCGTTAATCATTTATTTGTTAATTAATTAATTTGTGTTTGTTTATTTCAATATTCTATCATCCACCATTTCTCTATTCATAAACATTTTATCATCTTATTTTTATTCTTATTCATCAATTAAATAATTAATTAATGCATTCATTGATTCATTTATTTATCCATCCTTACTTCCTTTCCTTTCATTCTTCCCTTTCATCTATTCATTCATTAGTTTATCAATACATGATTCCATTTATTAGATCATTCATTTATTCATTAATCCATTCATTCTGTAAATCATTCATACACCCTTTAATTAATTGATTAATTAATTACTTCATTTATTAAATCTTTTATTCTTGAAACCCCATGATATGATTAATTGTCGTATCGTATAAGTGGCTGTATTTACCAAATTGGAGAACCACGGATAAGTGAGTAAGTAATTTTTAATTCATGCAACTGAACTTACCCTGCTTCCTTGTCTTTTTAGCTCTGAGATACTGTTATCCATCTTAGTTGCAACAACCCTAGATTAATCTTCTTTTTAGTTGCAACAGCCATAGATTATTTTTCTTATTAGTTGCAACAACCATAGATTATTTTTCATATTAGTTGCAGCAACAATTAGTTTTTTCTCTTATTAATTGCAAAAACCCTATATTATTTTTCTTATTAGTTGCAACAACCATAGATTATTTTCCTTATTAGTTGCAACAACCCTAAGTTAATTTTTTTTTAATATTTGCAACAAACATACATTATTTTTCAAATTAGTTGCAACAATCCTTAATTTATTTTCCTTGCAACAACCCTAGATAATTTTTCTTATTAATTTCAACAACCTTGGTTAAATTTCTTATTAGTTGCAACAACCCTAATTTATTTTTCTTATTAGTTGCTACAACCCTAAATAATTTTTCTTCTAAGGAATGTCGATCTAATTCTTACACCCCCCCCACCCCCCATAGAAATTAAAATTGTGATTAATATGTTTATTTATGTTTTATTTTTTTGTTAAAGGGAGTGACCAGCTATGTAAGGTAGTTGAACTGAGTATGCCGTGTTGTGAAAAACTTCTTTCGGATTCATTTAAGACATATTAAACTTTTTAAGATCTGTAAATTCTGAGTTTGATCTCAAATTCGACGTTCAAAACTTCTACTTTGGGGGTGGATACTTTTTCAGAATTTGTTTTTTTAGTTATTAAATAACGACAACGAAAAATAAAGTAAAAACTATACAGTAATCTAATTAGATGGTTAGGAACATATTTCTCACAAGAAATTTGTAAATAAATCAATCCTAAAATTAACTATTTCGTTTTCATAATTATATTGAATTTCTTATCTTCTTTGAATTTATTCGCAGATTTCTTCAAATTCTTCAAATGTCGTCTTTTTAATAATAATTCTAGAAAATCTGCGAAAATCTTTGTGAATATTGAGAAACTAGAATAATGAGAAAATAGAAACTAATAATTGAACAAGATTACTTATTTTCGATGATAAGATTAATTTTTATTTTCTCAACATGTTCCTATACATGACGTCTGTAGTTTATTGTAGAACTTTTTTACATTTTATGTCGTCGTTATTTAATAATTTAAAAAAACTAATTCTGAAAACGTATCCACCCCCAAAGTAGGAGTTTTGAACGTCGAATTTGCGCTCAAACTCAAGATTTACAGATCTTTAAAAAGTTTGATATGTCTCAAATGAATCCGAAAGAAGTTTTCCACAACACTGCATACTCAGTTCAACTACCTTACATAGCCGGTCACTCCCTTTAAGAGGGGGCTCTTGTTCGCTGAGCCCCCTGGTATTAAGAATGTTAGAATAACTCGAGTAAATATTTTTTGTAAATTATGTAACCAAAAAATAAACTTATTATTGATTATATTATTATTTAGCTTTGCTATTAAATTCAATATTCAAATTTTCTTGTCTCAACTTGTCTCTACAAAACGAGAAGAAAACAATAAAATATAAGTTCACCTAATTCTGTCTGGTGTCAGCTTCGTACAAAACAGGATTTTTCTAATCCATTCAACTGCCTTCAATAAAATGTTTGCTAAAAAATGATTAAATTTTCTCTGAAAGTTTGAATTTAGAAAACTTTTTTTCTTCTAAATTTAATTCTTTTTTTGAACAACAGGTCTTTTCCCTAACGAGATTGTAAGTATAATTTTGAGGGACGCTCCATGCTCAGATTGAAAGCTAGATTTGATAGAAGATAAATTAAACTTTCAGTCCCTTTAAAATGGTAGCTCAGTAGAAGATAAATTAAACTTACAGTCCCTTTAAAATTATAGTTTAGTAGTAGACAAATTAAACTTACAGTCCCTTTAAAATGGTGGCTCAGTAGAAGATAAACTAAACTTACAGTCCCTTTCAAATGGTAGCTCAGTAGATACAGTCCCTTTAAAATGGTGGCTCAGTAGAAGATAAACTAAACTTACAGTCCCTTTCAAATGGTAGCTCAGTAGAATGTTTGAAGACTACAATTTAAAAAAAAGTCAGGACACGATACTAGTTCGTCACATGATTTTATTAGATTTCTAGCGGAATTAAAGATCTATGCGCGCAAATTTGGAAAAATTGGTAAAAATATCGCAAAATGCTTTATCCAACACATAAAAGGATGTTGTAACTTGTAAACGTAAAAACTACATTTTCTCCCTTTAAAGCAATTCAACGACTGTAAAAGTATTTTCAAGTATCTCTCAATTCAACGAGTGGCATGTTCTATTCGTAACAAAAGTTCTTGTCAAACATTTATTGTTTAATATTTCCAATTGCTGTATCTCTATGAAGTGACTGGCACATTTCTACTCCAGAATAATATGGAGGAATTGATCAGAATTGAACACTTTCCAAGCTAGAAAAACAAAGATATTATCCACATCATTGATCAGAGCTGGGAACTTTAGATACCATTAATCCCGACTGCTTAATCCGAATATCCAATGTAGACACTTTTGATTTCTCGCTTAATCCACTCTTTTTTGGATATAGTAGAGAAAAATCAAAACCCGTTTTTTTAAATTAAGAATCCCTCCCGTTTCTGTACATTAATCTTAAATGGCGCGCAAAATTTCTAATTTACCGGCTTATAATACGCGACTCTAATTGGTTGAATTTTATACACTTTTGAGGATTCAAGAACAAGATTAAGTTTGTCTCGAGATTAAGAAAAAGAGAGGATTCAGCATTAATCTCGATATCCAACATTCTAAAGTTCCCAGCTCAGGTAAAGGTATAAAAGGCACCGTTGTGAAGATTGTGAATTGGACATTAAATTGAAGGTCACGTGAATTTACAAATTACAACGACAGTCCGTTTAAGTCCAACCTTGTTATATTTCTGAGGTTGAGTTTGTAGATAGAGACAAACAGATTGAGAGAAGGCCCCGGGAAGAAATCTACTGCCTGAAAATCGTCCTTGATATACGCAGCATTCATAAGTGAATAAAGTTTTTCTACAGTGGTCGGAGTTTATATCATTACATTAAAGGCGATTTTTCTAATTTAGTTTTGATTTAGAACAAGCTTTTTTCAAATAACAAGTTTTCCTGTTAACAAAAAGGTCTTAATTGACATTTTCGCTTTGTTTCCATGTTAACATGTATCCATGCTGTTTAAAAGTTTGGTAGAAAGTTGTATTCATTGTATTGATATATACGATAACGACAGTATGATTACACACTTGCCATTATAAAACATATTATCTAAATTTTTGAATACCTACAGTGAAAGCCTTAATAACAAATACATCGAAAGAATTCATCAAATGTCGTATTCTTCACTTTCTGATAATGGAATGTTGCAGATATTTAGTATTTTAATTAAATGATTATATGGAACTCTTTAAAACTGTTCCTGCATGTTCATGGCTATTTATTTATTTTCGCAAATAATAAAATTTACGTAATTTAGTATAAAACTCATTGAAAAATTGTCAAGACGACATTTGATAAATTCTTCCGATGTTTAGCGCATTAAGGGTTTCACTGTATGATTAATCTACTTAAAACCTGATTTACTAACAAATTAATAGTAACTAAAGAGACTATATTGACTTTGATTTTTGTTAAAATCTATCAAAAATCAGACCTGTGAGGCTGTGAAAATTGTCTGAATTTTCTTTATCGATAGTTTTTAAGAAACTTACTTTACTAAAACATGGCTTTGATGACGCTTCGCGCCCATCTTTTATTTCAACTTTAAATTGTTGCTCTATCCTTAAACAATTTTATGAACTACGACCCGAGAGAAATAAATTGTCTGATAGTGTATGATAATTTAAATCAACAAGCGCGTAATGAACAGTTTGAAAATTCAAAAGTTTTGAGCTCTGTCCTCCCTACCTGAGACTCCAATGCTAGCTGTAGAGGTCAGGAACTGTTCCTCTAGAGCTGCAACAACCTCCTCGTGGGTCAACTTGTCCTCCCCGTCCTCCACACTAGACTCCAGCAGGAGTTCAAGCAGCAGGGGCAGATACATCTAGATTACATAAGTATTATTATAGATTTTATTCACATAATTGTGGGAAAAATACCTATGAATTGTTGGGTAAAAAATTAAAATATAAAAAATCAATTAACTCTAAATAATAACTAATTCCATTGATATATTTATCAATTCATCAACCATCCCCATTCCCCAATCAAAGATGTTTTAAATCACGCACCTCTGCAATGTACAACGGCTACCCGTGAAAAACTAAAAAATAAAAATAAAGAATATTAACCTTGAGTTCTGCTGGAATATCCTGGGTGCCCAGTACAGTGAAGATGTAAACAAAGTTAGAAGAAACCTAAACAATAAACATTTTAATTCTTGTTAAAGGGTAAGTCGGGAAATGTATGGTTAGTTGAACTAAGAATGTAGTATTGTAGAGTAATTCTTGAGGATTTAATTGAGACCTATCAGACGTTTTTAAGGTATATATTTGTTCAGCAAGAGCGCAAATTCAATCTTTAAAATACTTATTCAATCTTTAAAATACTTATTCAATCTTCAAAATACTTATATATTGTGCATTTTGGAGGGATGATTCTGAGAATAGTTTTTTTTGATTATTCAATGACGGCGACGGATAATGTTGTTTAGGAACAGACTGGGAAAATAGAAATTAACTATAAGTATAAAAAATATGTAGTTATTATGTTTCTGTAATGTCTCAATGTTCACAAACATTTTCTGTAGATATCTTTAGACGACATTTGAAGAATT
Organism: Eurytemora carolleeae; assembly: GCF_000591075.1. Taxonomy (NCBI): domain Eukaryota; kingdom Metazoa; phylum Arthropoda; class Copepoda; order Calanoida; family Temoridae; genus Eurytemora; species Eurytemora carolleeae. The sequence continues at coordinate 130,016 of NW_019396938.1, read as the reverse complement.
TCAAGAAATCTGCGAACAAATTTGTAAAGAATAAGAAAAATATATTATGTTCAGATGTTTATGGGACAGAAACAAATAGACCCAACAGACAAGTGAAATATATTATGTTTACAAGTGAAATATATTATGTTTATATGTTTATAGGTGAGAAACAAATAGACCCAACAGACAAGTGAAATATATTATGTTTATATGTTTATAGGTGAGAAACAAATAGACCCAACAGACAAGAGAAATATATTATGTTCAGATGTTTATAGGACAGAACCAAATAGACCCAACAGACAAGTGAAACATATTATGTTTAGATGTTTATAGGACAGAAACAAATAGACCCATGAGACAAGAGAAATATATTATGTTTATATGCTTAAAATCGTCTGAATATCTGTCAATCAATTCGGTGCCTCTCTGATTATAATGACTATACCTGATCGAACTGAAAGTATACTGGCATTTTGGTGAGGTCAAATCCTTCCATCTGCTCAGCTGACCGGCTTGTATAGCTGCTCACAGGATGGAACTAAACAGATACATACTTCATTCATTTATCATTTTTTTTAAATCCTTTTTACCCAAAACTTCATTCCCCCCTCCCCTTAATTATCATTGAGCGGATATACATTAAAAATATATATTTGCAAGTTTGTCAAAATAATGATTTTAAAAAGAAAAATGTTACAAGAAAATACATAGTCCTGAATTTTTCTCTTTTCTTCAGATTTTTTAAAAATATCTTATTTTATTTTGATTTGTTCTACTATAGGTTCCCAATTGAATAGTTTCCTTTTGCTACAATTTTCCATTTTATAATTCCACCCTACTCTTTTATTTATTAGTTTCGTTGTGTTGTGTCCTGTTGTGTTTGTTTCCGACTCCAGATTGAAATTAGCACTTAAAGGGGCTGTAAAGGAAAAATGAAAGGGGGTATAGGCTGAAAGCTAATCACTTTAGCTCTTGATCGCGACCCATGAAAGTCATATCTGATGTTCCTATCTCGAGAAATTGATATACAACTTTGTAAAATTTATACGAAAATTGATATATATACAATTTTGTATAAAAGTAGTAGGTTTAAAAAGATCAAATTCAGCAAATAAGCAACCAATCTGAAAACGATGATTTCCCAGAGAAAGCTAATTGTAAATTAGGTTTACTTTTATATTTGTTTTTTCTATTTTTAATAGATTTCATTCATAATATTATTTATACGTCCGTATTGCTTGACCAGAAATTCCACCAATGGCAGTGCAGTAAGTAAAGTGGTCACGTGATACAGGCGGAGACACATGATCAGTATACTGCTCTGCCATTGGTGATAGTTCTGGTCACGTGATTTAAGTTTAAGATTTTCTCAATTTTACATATATGAACTTTCGTATAATTTGAACACAGTTTTATATCAATTTCTCGAGACAGGAACATCAGATAAAACTTTCATGGGTCGCGATCAAGAGCTAAAGTGATTAGCTTTCAGCCTATACCCCCTTTTATTTTTCCTTTACAGTCCCTTTAACACTGAAACAAGTTAAATTATTTGTTTAAACTAACCTGGATAGAATCAGATGAGGGTATAGGTATAGATCTGAAAAATGTTAATATTCTACTTATTTAAAAAAAAAAAACATACAGTCAATTATAAATTCAGAATTTTAAGAAATGGAAGGGGGAAAGACTAAGACCAGATATGGGAATAATTTGTCTAGGGGAGAGGGGGCTTTAATTTCATTCTTTTTAATTACTTTCGAGGGACTCATCCTGTTGGGGACTGAACGCTCCCTGGGAACCAAAGTTTTAACTCTAACAGGGGAAGGGGCAGACCCAATGGCCCCAATATGAATGCCTGGGCAGTAGGAAGGAGGAAATGGTTCATGAAATAAAAACTTGAGACCCCATTCTTTTTTTTACCTCTTTTAAATACTTTCACCCTCAAATATGATTTTCAAGTCAGTTCAAAATACTTTTGAGAGCAAGTGAGAATTTGAAGGGGCGAGGGGTGAGGGAAGGGGTTAGAATTCTTTTATCAAAATATATACCCCTCCATAAATCCTGAACTCTGACCTGAGAACATGTTCAGGAGCCTCCTTTTCATTCTCCTCCATAGCGTCATTCAACTCCTTCTCCTTCAACTTCAAACCAGACTCTCCTGATTAATGAATGAGTGAATGAATGAACGAATGAAAGGATGAATGGATGGATGAATGAATGACTAGGTGAAAAGGTAAATAGGTGAATGAATGAATTAATGAATGCCTATATGAACAAAATAACTCTACCATCTCTCGGGGTTAAAGCTGACGCAGTCTGTATTAAAAATTCATGGAAGAATGAATGATTGAATGAATGCATGCATGAAGAAAAATAAATTAATGAATGAGTGAGTGAATGAAAGGAAAAGGACGAATGAATGAATAAATGAATAAATCAACCAATGAACAAATGAACCAATAGATTGATCACAATGTAACTTCTGAAAAAAACTTTGTGGCATTCATTGAAATATGCGCAACTACGAAATCTAATTCTAATTAATAGGCGAAAGCCCCAAAATTTACAAAATATACACTTAGTATCACAATTTATTAGTATTAGAAAATGATCATGAAAGATCCCCAACGTGAAATCCCCAGACCGCCATCCGAGTAAGGGTCTCAGTCAGGTATAAATCTACAAATAATACATAAATCAAAACGTACACACCTAACTGTTGTTTTTGCAATTCGATCCTGTTCTTTTCTTCAGTTTTCAACCTTTTCTCTTCTTGTATACTGGGAATACCTGCACAGTAGGGTAGTAGGTCATAATACTGATGTGTATTAAATTTCAGTTGTGGAAACATATTGTTTTTTTCCAGGACAAACATTTTTTTTTTATTTTTCAAATTAAGTTTTTCTTCATAATATTTTTTTCCAGAAGATATAAACCCCCAGCATGCACTTCCTTTACTCACCGAGGGCCACAACTCTGACGGTGTTGCCGAGATACTGGTCCAGCAATTTTATCCAAAAACTGGTTGGTTGGCTGGTAAGCTTCTTATACTCCCGTACACTTTACATAGATAGATAGATAGATAGATAGATAGATAGATAGATAGATAGATANCCCCCCCCCTCCTATCAATTTTGTACATGGATCTTATATTTAAGACATGTGGCCTCAGCGCTCGGCCCCTTAGCCTGTCCTAGACGTAGCGCTCGTCCCAAAAAGTGTCTTAACCTAACCTAACCCTAAATAAATACTAATTTAATTGAAAATTGTTGAACAAGTGATCATGTACAAAATTGATAGGAGGGGGGGGGGGGGGTCCAAAAATCGTTCTCTAGGACGGGCCCAATTTTATGATTATATAAAATTATGATTTACTTGAGAAACTTGTTCTAGGATTCGTCGCTGAATAACATTCTCCATTCTTTCTGTATCCCACGGTATCCTTCCTACAAACAATAAAATAGAAAAAATAATAACAATGCACCCTCAACTAAGCCTTCGGTGTGTACTGGAGTGATTTGCAGTACTCTGACCGAAGAAATATAGGGTTGTAATGGAGAGTGAATAACGATCACAAATCAGGCTTCTAGGGTTATCTTATGTCCATTCTATAATTCCAAAATGACAATACTAAATCAAAATTTACGATTTGAATTGAGTCAAGAGAATTTATTATCACAAACACAATAACAATAACAATAACTGTAATAAAATATCAAGACCTTTCGTATTTGACCCTACCATTGTAAATATATACTTTCGTATTTGAAGGCGCTGACCGCTACGCCGGTCCCAGCGGATTATTATTCTTTAAAATAAAATAAGTTCTATGCAAATCGTTGTATTTGTCAGAACAGGTTGAGAGGATAGAATTGCTCGCGTACATTTCGTACTTAAAACTATTCGGAGAGACTGGCAGGGTTGCTTCATAACTTAGAGAAAGACTACCTGACTGAAGACTAGTTAGTACTCTGTCTAACTCTGAGACAAGAGAAGATTGTTTCTCTCTAAATATATTAAAAATATCAATATGAATATATAATAAATTATCCAGATAAATATATAAATGATTTACATAAATATATACCTATCAAGAAATATAAATATAAATATATAAATGATATACATAAATATATATCTATCAAGAAATATAAATATAAATATATGTATGGATTGTTCTCAACCTAGAAATAAAACAATTGACTAGCTTGGGAACCCAGCTTTGTCTCAAAACTAAGCTTCCTCTATCAAATTTGAGGCAATTCGGTCAAGGGGTTCTTGAGTTATGATCAGACATCCAAACAAACAAACAGAGATTACTACTTTTTATATATAGAATCAAATGTTTTTATTTTCTGGTGGGGAATTGATAAGAAATTAGAACGAATTAGCATGATTCCCTGAAGTTAAAAAAAAACCCTTGATCTTTAAAATATGACTTTTATTACAGAGAGATATTCGCCATTTGAAGCTTCAAAGGGGACAAAAAATCCCAAAAGGGGGGAAAAAAAACTTGCCACCACATCCTCTCCTTAATTACATCATCATATACGTGTTTTCAAATGGGAGAACATTGAACAATAAAGTTCGATATTTTAAATAATTTTATTACCACAAATGATCTTATGAAAAAAATTTATCCTTGTGCATCAAATTTTATGGTAATTTCCTAGAGAACGATTTTTGGACCTAATATATATATATCAAGAAATATAAATATAAATATATAAATGATTTACATAAATATATATATATCAAGAAATATAAATATAAATATATAAATGATATACATAAATATATATATATCAAGAAATATAAATATAAATATATAAATGTCTAACATGGGAACCAAGCTTTGCCTTGAAATTATGTCTTCCTATTTAAGAAAACCTCATTAACTCATAAATGAATAAATGAATGAATGAAAAAATTAAAGGATGAATAAATGTATGATAGAAAGAATTAGTATATGAATGCATTAATGCATGAATTCATGAATGTATGAAAGGATGAATAGGTGAATGAATAAATGAATGAAAAAATTAAAGGAGGAATAAATGTATGAAAGAAGAATAAATGTATGAAAGAAGAATAATGAAGGAATGAAATAAATAAATGAATGATAGGATGAATAAATAAATGAATGAATAGATGAATAAATAAATGAATAAATGAATGAGAATGAATAATCTAACCTTGGAACATTGTCGAATGTTAGATAAAAGGTAGATTCCGAGTTCTCAATGAAGGAGTACCCAACATTACTTGCTAGGATAGATTAATAGATAGTTAGTTAGATAGATAGATAGTTAGTTAGTTAGAAAGAAAGATGGACTGAAAGATGGAATATTAAGTATATAGATAGGATTGATAGAAAGATATAAAAATATATCTCCGATGATATATAAATACGTTGACTGACAGTTAGATGGATAGATTGATAAAATAAAGATGGATAGACTGGACGCATAAGAAATGATATGTATAAAACAAGTAGATAAACAAACACCCACATAAATAGATAGATATAGATTGAAAGAAATAGAACCCAATAGATAGAAGGATGGATAGAAAGATAGATAAATCTAACCTAGAGGATCTGTGACCTCTACAAAGGCTGCTTGAAGAGGACTAACCGAGGACTCCGTTAAATACTCCAGAAGGACAACAAGGGAATACATTCCTATCAGGTCCTTGGTCACCTCAGGTCCCCTATAAATATTCCTATATTCCTATTAGGTCCTTGGTCACCTCAGGACCCCTATAAATATTCCTATATTCCTATTAGGTTCTTGGTCACCTCAGGGCCCCTACAAATATTCCTATATTCCTATTAGGTTCTTGGTCACCTCAGGACCCCTACAAATATTCCTATATTCCTATTAGGTTCTTGGTCACCTCAGGACCCTTATAAATATTCCTATGTTCCCATCAGGTTCTTGGTCACCTCAGGACCCCTACAAATATGCCTATATTCCTATTAGGTTCTTGGTGACCTCAGGACCCCTACAAATATTCCTTTATTCCTATCAGGTTCTTGGTGACCTCAGGACCCCTACAAATACTCGTATTTCTATCAGGTCCTTGGTCACCTCAGGACCCTACAAATATTCCTATTAGGTTCTTGGTCACCTCAGGACCCTACAAATATTCCTATCAAGTTCTTGGTCACCTCAGAACCCCTTGAAATTATTCCTATCAAGTTCTTGGTCACCTCAGAACCCCTAGAAATTATTCCTATCAAGTTCTTGGTCACCTCAGGACCCCTAGAAATTATTCCTATCAAGTTCTTGGTCACCGCAGGACCTCTACAAATATTTGATCATACAAACCCTTTCAGGGGTGCATTCAGAAACTTTTCCAGGGAGGCTTAAATTTCATTTCTTTCTAGGGGAGGGGGGCTCAGCAGTCAGTACCAATTTGGGCCCAAAACCTCCTAAAAACATAGATTTCACTTTCCCAGGGGGAGACCCCATAGCACCCCCCAGAATACGCCTCTTACCCATTTATACACAGTAGGAGTCTATGCGCAAATTTATTTGTTCAATTTTAGAAAATTTTCATGAAAAATTACCAAGTCAGAGATCTTTGTGACTTAAAATAGATGAGTTTAATTTTCAGCCGGGATTGGAATGGAAGTAGCTAACCATGAGGCCAGTGCTTAGGATCCATTTAATTTTGATGCGGATCCGGATCCGGATCCTGGATCCGCTTTTCAAAAAAATGGATCCGGATCCGGATCCAGGTCATTGATCCAAAAAAAATTTATTTTAGTTCAAATATCTTTTCATACCTAAAAAATGTTAAACATTTTAACATTTTTTAATACTATTTTTCTACTAGTTTGCACAAAATAATAATGATTTTTTTTTACTTTTTTGGATGAAAAAAAAAGATCTAATTCATATTAGCTTTTAGTAGAAGGAGGGCGTTTGGAATATCTGCCTTCAGGCAACTCCTTAGGTCTGATTTGAATATCTTCAGGGCAGAGAACAGTCTCTTTATACTGGAACACAAGATGTTCCTTAGCATCTGTATCTTTTTAGCATATGTGCGCCCCCTCCCTTTTCCCCTTCACTCTTACACATCCTTGCACATTAATTTGTGAAGACTGACTTTGCTTAGTTCCAATGGGGAAAAGGGAGACTTCTCCCCCCCCCTCTCTAGTTATTAAAGGGCCCCCCCCCCGGTGCACCGTGGAGGTCTGAGTTAAGATTTGAGCAAGATAGAAACCTGAGACCCTGAGAATATTTTTAAAATCTGTTAAACAATTCAAAATAAGATATTTTTAAGGAAAAATAACGCTGTTTTGCACATTTTGAAAAATAAAATTGTGCTTGGATCCGGATCCGTGGATCCGCATTTTTATGCGGATCCGGATCCAGAGAGCCAAAATAATGCGGATCCGGATCCTAAGCACTGCATGAGGCAGAATTAAAAGAATTTAAACCGCGTCTCTAAACAGGCAAAAACCGGTTTCAGTTGAGCGCCGGCTCAAATTTTGAAATACTGAATACAATATCAAGTGAAACCGACCATGTTTGAGCCGCGTCTAAATTTTAGGACGCGGCTCAAGTTCTTTAAATTCAGTCTAAGGGCTGGTTTATTAGTTAAACCAGCTGTGCCTACTTAGTTCTCTTATATTCATAAATTTCCATCTCTAATCTTACCTCCAGGCAATATAGACCATTCCATTATCCTCTTCATCGGCAGGATACAGGACTTTAAGCTCTCTATATTTAATCATTTATTTATTATTTCATTGATTCATTAATTCATTAATTCATTAATTCATTAATTCATTTTTTCATTTTTTCATTTATTAATTTATTAAATAATTAATTTATTTATTTATTAATTTAATAATCTATTAGTTTACTAATTTATCAATTTATTCATTAGTTAATTTTTTCATTAATTCATTTATTCATTGATTGATTGATTCATTATTTCATTTATTCGTTTATTCGTTTATTCATTCATTCATTAATTCATTTACAGTAGTCATCTTTTATATTATTATAATAAAGACGACTTTCGATTTCCATTTCGATTTTTTTACCAAGCTTTTAAACAGCCTGAAGATACAGAAACAAACAAAAGCTGTAAAATAACAAAACTGTCAACATTGTACTGATATAAACGCCCACCACTATGTTATATATCATAATTATATTTATATATTATTACAATTATCTTGGTAGGGATGGTCACTCTTGACATTAAAAATTACGCGTATTGTCCCTTTAAATAAATGATTGTGCCTGGCTGCTTCTAGTTTAGGAACAGGTGACTGCCAAGGACGAGTAAAGGGCCCTCTTTCTCCCTGAACAAACATCATAAATACTAATTTTTTATGCGATAGAAAATATTATTTCAAAATGAGTTTCAGAAAAGCCTTTTTTTTTAGAAATTGGAGGTGTAAAAATTCCTTTATGGTATCAATCTGTTGGGGATGAAGAAGATCATTTTGATTTTTCCCTTACGGCCCAGCCATAACAATCCTATCTTTTTAACCTTTTCCAAGATTTGTTTTCGGAATTGAAAATTGGATGAAAAAAAATCGAATGAGTAGCCAAGCCGTTTTGGAGAGAATGTGGTTGAAAACCTGCTTAAACAACATATTGGCTTCACGTTATTAATCTTTTGTGGATCGATTTTGATTTCCTTTTTACGCACAAGGTCTAAGAATCGTAACAGTTTGTTTACCTTCTCCAAGATCTTTGTCTGAAAACCTTGAATACTGGCAAATACTTCCTCAGGAGCAACACGACCTTTTCATTTATTTATTTATTCATTCTTTTATTCATTTATTCATTCATTTACTCATTCATGTATTCATTCATTCATTCATTCATTCATTCATTCATTCATTCATTCATTCATTCATTCATTCATTCATTCATTCATCCTTTCATTCATTCATTCATTCATTCATTCATTCCTCTGTTATGTTTAGGACAGAAAACTAAAAGATTTTTTTTTGTAAAATTTTGAAAATATTTATCCCTGTAATTTACCTGTGATGATTAGACAAAGATTCTCAGGCCTGTAGAAGCTTTTATGATAATCCTGAACCTGGAAACATTTAAAAGTTACCAACATGAACACATTCAAAAGTTACCAACATAAAAACATTCAAAAGTTACCGACATGAAAACATTCAAAAGTTACCAACATGAAAATATTAAAAAGTTACCAACATGAAAACATTCAAAAGTTACCAACATGAAAACATTCAAAAGTTACCAACATTAAAACATTCAAAAGTTACCAACATTATAACATTCAAAAGTTACCAACATGAACACATTCAAAAGTTATCGACATGAAAACATTCAAAAGTTACCAACATAAAAACATTCAAAAGTTACCAACATGAAAACATTCAAAAGTTACCAATATGAAAACATTCAAAAGTTACNAAAACGAAACATCAGCATCTAGACATTTGTATGAGCAATATTAACTAAGATATCAATGTTTTATAAGACATAAGACATATCTTAAAATATCAATATTGACAATCAATCAATCAATATTTCTTCTTAAAAAAAAATCTTAATTGAGGGGGGGGGGGAGGCAGCGGGAACCCAGCAAAAATATTTCTTTCAGAAACACATTCAATTCTCATTCTTTCCTCTGAGCTACCTTACAACCCTCGTCCTTGCAATATTATTGTGTTCATGATTGAGCAAAATCTTGGATGGACGAGATATTGTTGTAGCTGGCCTTCCCCCCTCGTTCATTAACCTTTTGATTAGAAGTTGATTCTCTCAAGTTTTGAAGTATTCCTCCAGTTTCAGATTTATACCCACAGTTTCCTGGATACATCGCTGTTACCATTTCTAAATAGGTTTAGGGGTCATCAATTGGTAACAATCCCTTTTATGATTTATTGCCAACTACCTTCTAATATCTTTAGTACCAATCCCTTAGTACCAAGTGACCTGAGCTGAAAACTTTAGAATGGGATATCCTTAATCCAGATCGGTTAATTAATCTGGAGATTAATAACAAGAGGAGAACAAGCATTATTTAATCTTTAAACCGCATCAATTTGTAATTCCCCTCATACATATATTGACCAGCAGTTCAAAATAATATCTTTTTTGTTTATATACATTTTTAAATTGATAATTCAACCCTAAGGAATGATTACAAATTGTTGTGTGTGCTTGCCGAGAAATAGATTTGTGCATTGAAGGATTACACATTTCTTTGGTTGCATACCCCCCCCCTCTCCCTTCTTCAGTCACACGATACAAGATAGCATAAAAATATCAGGATTTATTTGATACCTTAATAAACGTAAAACCGAAAATTTCCTCTTAAAATATCCTGAGGAGGAATCAAATTCTGGAGGTTGGAGTTCATTAACCCGGCCGAAAAAAGTGACAAAAATTCTTCTATAAACTAACTTGGTGTTTAGGTTGAGAAAATAATATTAACTTTTATAATTGGTAATTTTATTAAGTTATATGTTTATGTAAAGTTTAATTCTTCTAGAACGTTGGCCGTAGATTTCCTTGAACTTTATTGCAAAGACGACATTTAAAGAAATTTGAAGAAATCTGCGAACATTTTTATAAAGAATAAAGAATTTAACATATTGATGATAAAGAAATAGTTGATTTTACACAATTTAATCACAAAGCATGTTCCTAAACAACAAATTAGTTTATAGAAATTCTGGAATTATAGTTACCAAATCCTTAGCCAAGAGGATTCCGACTAATATTGGGTACTACTTCTAAAGTTGAATAAGTTTAAGGTTCCTGTTGGCCAGCAGATCTAACACACCCTTATACGGATAATCCTCACTCCCTAATCAATCAATTAATTAATCAATCAATCAATCAATCAACGAACTAGCTCCCAATCAATCTTTACATTTTAACGCATACAAATTAAAACAGGGATATTTTCTTATTTCCCCCTTCCGGGTAAAAAAAATGAAAAAAAGAAGAAAAATAAAGAAAAAAAGTGGAAAAAGCTACAAAGAAGTGAAAAATGAATGTTCTTCCCCAAGAATCAATAAGTTTTCTTCTCTGATATTGTATATCAAGAGATAAGATCTAGGATGAAGAAGATAATTCCTTCCAAATAAGCGCATTCTAGTTTCACTTCATCTGAATAACTTTTGCGCTTTGTGCTCTTTAGGAAAATGACTATGAAAACTATGAAAACTATGAAAACTATGAAAACTATGAAAACTATGAAAAAGTATCAGAAAGTGCAAACAAATTTGCTATTTATTGTTTTATTTATATTTTTTTTATGTGCATAGTTTTAGCATATTTGACTAACCTAGGAAGATCAGGTGCTCCAGAGTATGAGGAAGTCCGTCATCGTCAAACGCTTCCGTCGCTTAAAGGGATGTTTTACGTTATTTAAGAGCGACTTAAACTGTTTACAATGGTACCATACACAATTTCTGACAAATGATATCTGCATCCAAGAAAATTAGAAAAATAGATGGGCTTACTTAAAATTCAATTAAAGAAAAGAGGTAATCAAACGATGTATCAAAAATTAATCATTAATTGGGACCCAGGGGGGTCTGCGGATTGGGACCCAGGGGGGTCTGCGGATTGGGACCCAGGGAGGTCTGCGAAAAATTATCTGAGCCTGATGGGTATACCAATATTATGAAGGGGGGGGGGGTTATATAAGTTTTAGCAAATTACGTAAGTACAGGGTTACCCACAAAGGTTAATGACGACCTATAAACGCCTAAAACTCAACGATAACGTGGTTAAAATTTGTATTTGTCTAAAATATATTTTTTGATGTTAGAAAAAAACGAAAATGTTAGAAAACAGTAAAATAAATTCTTTAAAAGTCGTCTCTGAATTCTCATTCTTTGTGGGTAACCCTGATATGGAGCAAGTGAAAAATAAGAAATATTAAAATGTTATCATTTACCAAGACAGAAATATCCGTTGACCACCGGTCCATCAACCTTTCATTAAATCCTTCTTTAAACAGTGAGCAAAATGTTTTTACAAATAGCAGATGTCAAAACAGTAAAAAGAGGTCAAAACAGTAAAAAGAGGTCAAAATAGTAAACAGATGTCTAAACAGTAAACAAAGATCAAAACAGAAAACAGAGATCAAAACAGTAAACAGAGGTCAAACTAGTAAACAGAGATCAAACAGTAAACAGAGGTCAAAACTTAAAACAGAGGTCAAAACTTTAAACAGAGGTCAAAACAGTACACAGAGGTCAAAACAGTAAACATAGGTCAAAACAGTAAACAGAGGTCAAAACAGTAAACAGAGGTCAAAACAGTAAACAGAAGTCAAAACAGTAAATAGATGTCAAAACAGTAAACAGAGTTCAAAACAGTAAACAGAGGTCAAAACATTAAACAGAGGTCAAAACTTTAAACAAAGGTAAAAAAAGATCAAAATCTTTAACAGAGGTCTAAGCTTTAAAAAGAGGTCAAAAAAGTAAACAGATGTCAAAACAGTAAACAGAGGACAAAACAGTAAACAGAGGTCAAAACAGTAAAATGAGGCCAAAACAGTAAACAGAGGCCAAAACATTGAACAGACTTCAAAGCAGTACACAAAAGTCAAAACATTAAAAAGAGTTAAAAACAGTAAATAGAGGTCAAAACATTAAACAGAGATGAAAACAGTAAACAGAGATCAACACAGTTAAAAAAGGCCAAAACATTGAACAGAGGTCAAAACAGTAAACAGAGGCCAAAACATTGAACAGACTTCAAAGCAGTACACAAAAGTCAAAACATTAAAAAGAGGTAAAAACAGTAAATAGAGGTCAAAACACTAAACAGAGATGAAAACAGTAAACAGAGATCAACACAGTTAAAAAAGGCCAAAACATTGAACAGAGATCAACACAGTGGTAAGGAATAGCGCTAACCCTCAACACATTATCTTGATATCCTCTTTGACACTTTTAAATTTTAGGAATACGTTCTTGATCTCTATGTATTTTAATTATCACTGCAGGGTATGACAACCATGGAATATCCAAACAAAGTGAATATATATAAAGATAACTCGTCCTGGTTAAAGAATATGTTCCTGAGCTATGACGACTGTTAGTCCAGTACTGGACGATCTGTACTTCTCAACTGGAATTCGTCCATTGGCCTGCCAGAAATATCGTCAAATCAAAGCCGTCGAAAAAAACTAATACAAAGTTAGATTTAATAAACATATTGTGAACATTAATTAAAAATTAATTATTTAGAATGCGTACTTTTTCAGGAGTATACAATATACATCATTCGGAACTTATTTGTTGGAATTTAGATATTAAGGCGGTTTATTTCGGTATTTTCAGAATTGGCAGTCCAAAAATTCGTAATTTTTTCTAGTTATTTCCGGAGCTGCAACCATTTAGCATCATGGATCGGGGTCCGCAAAAACATGGAGACCCAAGGGGCTTTAAGTCAACAAAAATATCTCAATTACTACCAAAATTTTCTAAACTATTAGAAATATAAATGCGCATCATCAATAATAAAAAAGAGTTATTTCCTTATATTTTAAATATTAAAAAAGGAAGAACAAAGACGACATCAATTACAAAGTTATCTGGGTCTCACTGTACACTGTACAGTACGGTTTTGGGACAATTCATAGAAAAATTAATTCATAGATAGGACATTTCAGACTGAGAAGATCCTACATAAATAGTATAGTAGTAAAGTATGATTTTTAGATTTACTAATTAAATCAAAAGTAAAATGTATTTAACATTACTCTGCATTGTGAGACTTCCCTCTTGCCAGAAACAAGGAAAATGGAAACATAAAAAGATGGGTTGTGCACCATGCACTATGATACCGATTTTAATCTGCCGGTTCCAAGGGAAGGATTACTGTAAACGAGGCCGTAATCTGAAGCACTGTATCTGAGATGAACAAGAACCAAGAATTCTTTTGTCGAAAATATCCACTCATTTTCTAACCTTTCTTATCTCATTTGTCATTATTAAGCCGGAATTCTGACACAATGAATATCCTCACAATTATCAAACCCCCCTGGGTGCAGTGGCATTTTTTTAACCTACAAGAATATCGAGGAAGTTGAGTTTGAAGCTAAACTTCAACAGTTACTGCGTCAGATATTTCATAGATCAGAAAACAATATTCAAAACTGTAAATTCATCTGATATCTACTCCTGACAACAGTAACCTTCTGTTATACTTTATTTGATATTTCTGGCGCCAAGATATCAAATTTAATAATAGTATGGATCAGAAATATGTGTCAAAATACATTTTTCCCTTATAAAAGGAACACAAAACAGATGAATTCTAAGATAAAAGGAACACAAAACAGATGAATTCTAAGATAAAAGGAACACAAAACAGATGAATTCTAAGATAAAAAAGATACAACGGTCAAAATGCATTTTTCCCTTATAAAAGGAACACAAAACAGATGAATTCTAAGATAAAAAAGATACAAAGGTCAAATAAAAACAATTAACTGCTCTTTTAATTTTGTTTAAATTTTTTTTTTATTAAAAATAAATTGTTAAAATAAAGAGAAGGAGAGAAATCCAATTTATAAAACTAAAAAGATATTACCAAGTTTTAAATAGTTTCAGCTGAAAGGGAAAATATATATAATATTTGAAGCAATAATCAGATAGATTGTAGAAATAACAGTGTATAATTTATAGAATAAAAATAATTATTTCCCTTATCTAGGAAAAATGTTCTCGGTCGATGAAATGTCTTATCTATGAAATGTCCAATCAATGAAAAATGTTCTCAGTCGATGAAATGTCTTATCTATGAAAGGTTCTATCTATGAAAAATGTTCTCAATCGATGAAATGTCTTATCTATGAAAGGTTCTATCTATGAAAAATGTTCTCAGTCGATGAAATGTCTTATCTATGAAAGGTTCTATCTATGAAATGTCATTTTATGAAAAATGTTCTCAGTCGATGAAATGTATTATCTATGAAAGGTTCTATCTATGAAATGTCCCATCTATGAAAAATGTTCTCAGTCGATGAAATGTCCTATCTATGAACAGTCTTTCTCCAAAATGTCTAAATCAAAATGAATCTTTTCTTTCAACGGAAAAACAACGGTAAGTTTGATTTCTATCCTTGGTTGAGACAAGCAGCTTGAAATCTGACATTTTGATCTGAAATATTTATGTACAATGTGTACTAGAACAAAATACAAGCTAAATATATATTTAGTAACTCAAGAATAGGGTCATAATACTAGTAATTTAATGCCGGGGTCAGATTATCCAATATCAGGGGTGTATATTTTCTTGAAAATACTTTTTGGTTTTTTCCCGCTGTATTGGGGAAAATAATTCAATTTCTGAGTATAAAGTACATAAAAGGGGGGGGGGTAATTTTTAGAAATATACACCCCTGTTGTCAATAATCGTACAATATTACAAACATTCAGTTTATAAACACATGGCTTGCGTACATTGTACATAATGCACAGTACATGAACTTGATAAAGATCGCCTTCAGTTAAGTCTAAATGGGGTTAACGGAACTGTAAGTAACCCTTAACGCAAACTCAAAAGATACTAATGCACGATTCACAACGATACCCTGCACTGATTAAGTATGAATTAGATATAAATGTATACGGTGGTTTCTCTACTCGCGCATTATTACTGCTGAAAACATATAGGAATTACCAGAATTAAATACATTTTAAAACCTGATGATCACATTATTGATCAGATAAAGGTTTCAAGGATACCAATGTAAATCGGAAATTGCTATCTTTGCATGAAAGGTCATTTAAAATTACGCTTACAATCCCTTTAATAATAATAGTAAACGTACGTAATAAAAAATAGTAATTATCAATTATTGTAAAATGAAATTTTCGAAAAGAATAGTTGCAACTTTCTACATTTGATTATTATTCAAAATATGAATATTTTACAGTGGTAGGCGATTATATCAATATAAGGAAGACGACTTTTATTAAGCTTTTAAACAGCGTGAATACACAAAAATAGAAAACAAAGAGAAGCTTTCAATTGAAAAGCTTCTCTTTAATTACTTGTATTGTAAACTTGTAATTCGAAAAAACAAGCTAACAAAAAAATGTTAATAAAAAAGTCGTCTTCATTACTTCATTATATTGACATTATCGCCTACCACCGTTTATGGAACTTTTTAAAAATTAATTTCATAATTGTAATTAAATATATTTCAAATCTTTCTTTATTCTTCACTGATTTCATTGTTGTAACTTGTAGACTCCATTTTAGGTACTTTTGGTATGTACTCTATATTTGTAGCAGTAACAGCCCCAACTTTAGACATTTAAACTGGAGTATCTACTCCCATTAAAGTTACTGAAGGTACTCCCACTACTCCTGTTGCAGATAAACCTGCTGAGTTTGAAGGTGCTGTGTGGTGTTTATCGCCTAAATCAAACATTATATTCTCCTTTTACCTTTAATAGAGTGTAATTTTTTTAAGCATTTAGAATCATGACCCCCCCCTCATCGGCCCCTCTCCGAAAATTTCAAAGACAGTTTTATCTGAAACATTTAAAAAAAAATGAATAAAAATAAATCTAAAAAACTCAAAATAAATCAAAATAAAATCAAAATAAATCAACATAAATCAAAATAAAAAAAATAAATAAAAATAAATCAAAAGAAAAATAAAATAAAATGATATCAAATTATCAATCATCTCAACCCCAAATTAAAATAGCTAAAAGACAAAATAAAACATAATACTCCCCATTTTTCTTTTCTTCCCACTGTTTAAATAAATTGTTTAATTGAATAAAAATACAAATAAATCACCTTGTTGCCACAAAATTCACTTTTCCCCCATTTTCGCCCCCAAAAAAACAGTAACACACACACACAAATTTGAAGAAATGAATGTATTCCTGAATGGGAGCTGTTTGAATAACAATTGGTTGAGAAGTGCCGCCAATCATCTGAGATCTGATAACCTGGAAATATCAATCAATCAATCAATCAATCCTCCCGATTTTCAATTAATCAATTATTCAAATCAATTGTTACGCAAGCACATGCTTCGATATTAAAGTCTATAATGCAACCCCTGTTGCTACCAATATTCTCCCCTGGTTCAAGATGATGAGTTGGAAGATAAAACTAGTTTTTTGCGGGTGAACTATCCTTTATACGCATGCGTAGGAATCTCCCGTGGTGTCCGCTCAGTTTTTTCTCTCAGTAGTTTGTAAATATTGTATTCGTATATTTATAATGTTAACGTGCCAAGAATTCTAGGACTAATATGGTAAATATCCTTTTAAATACTTAAACCCATTGTCCTTGTCTTGTATGATTATATATGTATGTTTTACCAGCATAATTCCGCAGTTTTTAATGCCTGAGATGATGTTTTTTTTTTGTATTGTTTGTTGTATCAATGATGTGAAATTTGATCTCTTAAAGCTTTTCTGTGGTCTTACCAAGCTTTATTTGTTTAAGATTGAAGATTGGTATGTCTCAATAAAGTTTGGAGCTATCCTGAGTTTTCTTTATTATCGAGAGAGACGGGAAGAAAAGATCTTACAATCAGGCCCGGAGAAATACAGCACGGTACTTATCCAATTTTCATTAGGTCTTTAGGGAAATCGCGTAACATCAATAATCCATGAATCAATTCACTTATTAATAAAATCAATTAATAAATCACCAAATACCTCTATTTAACAATTAATAAAAAAAGCAAAAAAAAAACAAGTTTCACTATCTATCAACCAACCAAACAAACACAGGCTAACACAGACTGCTCATACGCTCTAACGGGGTAGCCTAGCAGCCCATGCAATTTAAGTTTTACAACTTATAACATGAAACATAAAAATGAACTTAATCATTTTATTCAGATTTTCAATCCAAAGGATCCTTAAATATCCCTGAATGCAGATGTCTGTTGATTGGTCGTGTACTCCAATTGTACACAATGGAAAATATCGCATTTACCGTATGAGCAGTCTGTGTTAGTCTGTGGAACCAACCAACTAATTAATCGATCAATCAAATAAATAAACAATCAAATAATCAATCAATGAAAAAATCAATGAAAAAATCAATCAATCAACCAAACAAAACAATCAAACAATCAATCAATCAATGAAACAAAAAGTCAATCAAACAATCAAACAAACAATCAATCAATCAATGCAGCAAAAAAATAAACAGAAAAAAAGCAACCACTCAAGAGAGTAGAAGGGTTAGGTTTAACCTGAAGTTGCTGCTGACTAAGCTGGATTGGTATCTGCTGGATCTCTCCGTTTGGTCCCATAATCTGCTGAACAATCTGAAAAATAACATTTTAATGGCAGGGATATATAATTTCTAAAAAAAATCCCTACCCCACCCACTCTAGGGATAAATAATTGATTCAGAGTGTATTGTTAAGATTTTCTAAAAAAAATTATTAGACTCAAAAATAAAATGTAGAATTGATTGTACAGTGTACAGTGTACAGTGTATACTGTACAGTTACATCTTTGTCTGATCAATAATGTGTAAAACATCGTAATTTTTCAAGTTTAAAAATATGTGTTTAATTCTAACATTCTTCTCCAACTTTTCGGTAGCTAAACATCCTCAAGTAACTTAGAGAAGCCACAATTTCAAAAAATCAATTATTTCAAAGATAAAAACATACATATCTTGATCAGACAAATATTCAAAGCTTTTAAAGAAGGGTCACTTTAACTATCAAGTTTGAATGTAAACCTGTTGTTGTTGTTGTTGTTGCTGGCCCTAAAACAAAATATTTAATTAGTTTCTTTAAAAATTATTCTTTTCCCACAAATATTAAGTTGAATTTTGTATGAAAAGCATTATAAAATTAATCGGTAAAAAATTAATTAAAAGAAGAAATATTGATGTAAAAATACATAACAAAAATACCATAATAGGATAATTAATGATAAAAGTGGAAAAAAATATTAAAGATCAATAAATAAATGAATAAATGATTGAAAGGATGACAGGATGTATGTATGCAAGAAAGAATAAAGAAATGAATGCATGAATGACTGAATGAAATAATGAATAAATAAATGAATAAATGAATAGATGAATAGGTGAATGAAAGGATGAATGAATGAATGAATGAAGGGATGAATAAATGAAAGGAAGGATGAAAGGATGAAAGAATGAAATGATGAATGAAAGGATGAATGAAAGGATGAATGAATGAATGAATGAATGAATGAATGAATGAATGAAGGAATGAAGGAATGTATACCTGTGATGTATTGGATTGCAAAGACTGCTGATGCTGCTGAGCTAACTGCAGATAGTAGGAAACCTAGAAATTATTAATATTTTTATGATGCAGTTGTATTTTTTATTAACTTTTTACACAACACATCAAGTGAACATACAAGAACAGCGAAGAAATAAAGTCTTTGAAACAAAATTCAAATTTGTTATTCCATATATCTTTGCAACCTGATGGTGTAATCGTGAATATTTCAACCGCATATTATTTTATCTAACAGTAATCATAGTTTGAAATATCTTAGGTCTACGACATTGGGTGGCTAAGATGTAGGGATTAGAAATGAGAGTTTGTAACAAAAACTCAATACTTTTATATAAAGAACATAAAGAAATGTGGACCCCCCAGACTGTCGCTGAATTTTAGGACATTCAGAACCGGCGTTTTAAGTACATTGTAATTTTAAAATTCCCTGCAAATATATTGACGCAATCATGTAAACCATTTGTTTATCTCAGATTTGTAAATAAATGATTAAATTATAAATCCACCAATGAGATGAACTATAATCAATCCAAGGGACGCCATTGCACGGTTTAACAAAGCAATGCCGCGGAGCCGGGTTTTATGTCTTCTTCCATAAATAAGAGAAACCAAGGTTACAGATCAAGGGTCAAATAAAACTTTTATAAGAGCAATTTTTATTTATAATCTTCTATTAATTACTAACTTCACGAGTTAATTAATAATTAAGTAAGAAATTATAAATTAATTAAACTTTGCACTTCTGAAATGAATTTTATGGCATAATTTTATTATCATGAAAAATATTGTCGATAGTGTCTTACCTTTGTTTTATATCCTTGGTTAAGAGCAGTTTTCATAATAATACGCAGCGTTTTGAGCACTCTGTGAAAGGTACTGGAGATTAGGATAAAATGAAGGTTTGGTGTTGGTTAAAACCTTTTTTTTGCTATTTTGAACGCTCTTAATGTGTCTTGCATACTTTCCGAACCAAATTATCTTTAGGTTGTGGTTTTAAGCAAATTAAAAAATAAATAAGTTTAAGAAATGATGCAGCTTCTTACGGATTCAAAAACAGCTTCAATTCACTTATTGTTATTCATGTGTGGCTGCAGCGCTGCAGCTGGGCCCCTAGCCTGTTCAAGCCGCGGCGCTCGGTCAGTTTGTTCCAAAGCCTTTACTAGGCCTGAGCCAATACTAGAAATAAAAGTAGTGTACAACATTTTTAACAAACATTTTTTATATTTTTTTTTATCGATTTTGATGGTTTTTATATTGTTAGAACTGACGAGAGTCAACCCAGACCGAAATATATTTTCAATAAATGTGGAACTAACATCTACTTTTTTACTCTACAGAGGTTTGGTCCATCACCATCACGGAATTTTAAATTTGTTGTTTTAGTTTTACAACATGACTATATTTTGATCATTAATTTTTAATATGTTCTCAATTTTACAGATATTCATTAGCTATCTGAAGATGTTGTGGGTTACAACGAAATATATTATGGCGAAAAAGACAGTTGGTTAAAACCTAGAGTAATAAGTTGCGTTGGAGAGAGTATAATCTNGCTATTCTTTTTAAGTGTTCGCTGAATTTGAGAAACGTTCAGAATTGTAGCCACCTTCGGGGATACGAAATGAATTTTTTTGGTAAAAAGTATCAAATCATGAAAAACAGTCCGTTTAAAGTCAATTTTTAACCCTCCTCCCCCCCTTTGTATAGTTTTTGTTAGAGATTATTCTTCCTTAAATGATTAGAAGGACTGTAAGTGACCATTTCAAGTCAGCCTTCATACAAAGATGACAATGCCCTATTAACAAGGGTACCCTTAAAAGCTTTGTCAGATCAAGTATGAATTGAATATCCATGATTTTGTTTCTTAAGCCTGTTTAATTTCATTTACGGGTTTTCTTCGAAAAATACTGATCGGAAAAAAATTTCCAGTGAGGAAAACGACTTAGTCTTCCACAGTTCTGATGAAATAAAGGTTGCTAGGGTACCGATGTAAATTGGGCATTCCAATTTTTGCAGGAAGAATTACTTAACAGTCGCTTTAAACAAAAGATTTATTAAAACCCGCAGATTGTTTTTTTTTTGTGAATCTGAAAATTTAATGTTTATCCCAGTTTATCCCCCAATTTTGTATCAAAAATACATAAAGTAATAATGACAACTATAGCTAGTCAATCATCAGTCCGTGGAAAAAAATATTTGATAATACGTAATTTTTTATAAGAAGGTTTTTTTTTAATGGAAATAAACACCTCCCCAATTTAAAACAGATTACATTTAGCTGTAGCAAAATACTAAATTGGTCAATTAGTGTCAAATAACAAATGTTTTTTTTTTTAAATTTAATTAATTTTATTTTTTACATTCAAACATTTACCGGAGTAAGTATGAGGAAGATATCGCTATCATAATCTCTGCAGCATACATCCGCAAGTCGCGTTATAGAGAAGCACAATTAAAAATTATCACATTTTAGATATAAAAATAAGTATATCTTATTCATCCTTGATCTGGTTTAAGGTTTAAAGGGCATCGTGGCGAATACAAAATGACACTTAACAAATGAAAGGTCACATTAAATTTTGTCGAACAGTCCTTTTAACCAGCTAAATAAAACTATTCTTTTAACGAAAATGGATCTTTGTGAAACCAGAATTAATGCGATCATTTCAGAACAACATTTTGATCATTTTAACAAAAAATCGTAACGTTTTATCAATTTTTTTTAGCGCTCTTTAATCCTTATTTTATTATGCTTAAAAGGTAGAAGAAACGTATATATTCAGTTTTACAATAAGTTTTGATTAATTAATTTTTATTTTTTTAGGAAAATGGAGTTCAGGAGTTAAATAAAGCAAATCTAAATGAAGAGGTATAAATATAGAATTTAAAAAACAGTCCCTTTATTCCAAAAGAACTTATATAACGATCGGTTCTCCAGTTTTTAAGATAACAATATTTCAAAGCTTAATTAAAGTAAACTTTCACAGAAAATAGTTTTAAAATGTTGAAAGTTTTATTGCATGTTTTTCTGAAAAAAACGGTTCTATCTATCTATCTATCTATCTTATCTTTAGGACCTAGTAGTAGTGGATAAAATAGTTGCAGCTAAACCGCATCTAGCAAGAGCTCAGGAAATGGCTTTCAAGGTATTGTTACTGTTCTTGTTATTGTTATTGTTATTGTTATTGTTATTGTTATTGTTTTTTGTTATTGTTATTGTTATTGTTTTTGTTTGTTATTGTTTTTTATTGTTTTTTTATTGTTTTTTTATTGTTTTTGTTATTGTTTTTGTTATTGTTTTTGTTATTGTTTTTGTTTTTGTTATTGTTTTTGTTATTGTTTTTGTTTGTTATTGTTTTTTATTGTTTTTTTTATTGTTATTTTTTATTGTTTTTGTTATTGTTTTTGTTATTGTTATTGTTATTGTTCTTGTTTTTATTCTTGTAATTTTCACTATCAATATTGTTATTGTTTTTGATTTTAAGGCTAATTTTTCTATAAATGATGTCATGGGTATTGTTGCTAATGCGGTTGATATCATTATTAGCAATATTATTAATTATCTTTATTATTTTGAAGTATTGTTATTATTTTCATTATTTTCAGTGGTATCATTTTCACGGTTAGTTTTACTTTGTAAAGCTAATTTTCTGTTGAAATGTATTTCTAATTTTCTTAAAAATGGATTCGTAGATTTATTTTTATTTTTTAATTAAACTTGATATTTGCTTGATCGACAACAATAATATTATTATTTGGAAAAAATTCCAGGGAATATAAAAATAGTTTATTTGATGATGTGCTGAAAATATAAAATATAAAGCTGTCTTCACTTGCGACCATTTTTGTTTGTACTTTGCTAAATTTGACAATTTCTAAGATTTTCCCGAGTTTTTTGGGTGAATTTTCAAAAAACAAACAACTCGCTTTGTTCACACTGTTTAAGGAGGACTGTAGAGAAACCGCTAACGTAAATCTACAGTTTAAAGTAACAAAAACAAACATACATTGATATCTAATTCATACTTGACCAGACAAAGCTTTTAAGGGTACTGTTGTAAAACATGGCATTGTCATCTTTGCATTGAGGGTCTTTAATTTACGCTAACTGTCTTGTGTTATCATGCAGGACAAAAGGTGTTTTGGGCCGGAATTTTATTTTATTTTCGTTTGTTTAAGGTTTAAATTCAAGACTGTAATCCCGAACCTAGTGAGGGATTAAAATTCTTGAATTTAAACCGAAAACAAACAAAAAAAGTAAAAATCCTAACAAAAAATATAATTTACCAAATGATAACACAAGACAGTTGGATATATCAATTTAATTAAGTTAAGTGTAAAAAAAAATAGCGATTATTTATTAAAATCCGCGAAATAAAAAGGGAAACCTGCTTTCCCTGTAAAAAATGTTGCTTATTTTCCTCGGAACAAGTCAGAAACTATTTATATCCAAGATCATGAAATTTTGAATCCAGGCGCGCATTGTTAATTCATGAATAAATATCTCAGCAGCCTTGGCAAACAGTACAGGGGCCTCAGCAGATATCATCTAGATAGGATAGAAAGATGGATAGATATAAAAATAGAAAGATAAATAGATAGACAGACAGAGAGAAAATAGATAAGAAATACAAATAGAGCAATCAATCAATCAATAAATCACTGGTATGTGATCTACACGCCAATCCCAGTATAGAAGACCCAGACAGTCAACGGGATTAAGCACACACAAGATAGACATAGAGAAAAATAAAGATTGATTAATAGATGAATAGGTAGATAGAAAGGTAATTACAGAATTAAGTCTTAATTATAAATATTTTAGAAACTAAAAGATGATTTTGTCTCCCTTAAAATTATAAACTTACACTTCCATGCAAATTCTAAAATTACACATAACACATCATCTTTAATCTCGTTCAGATTTAATAATTCTATGGTTGCACTGATCAAATTGTCTGCAGTATTACCCTCAAAAGATGAGACTAAAAGACAACCTGAAACTCATATAATATAATGATCCTAAAGTTTAATTAAGTAGTCTACCTTTTAATAGCTTATTTAATGATATACCAAAGAAAGAAACAAATTTATGTGAATTTAAGAAAACAGAAATAAAAAAATTACGTACGGTCGTCTCTGAAGTCTCATCCTTCGAGTGTAACCTGCTACCTTGACGTCCTCGTCGAGCTTCATGATCTTCTTAATCCTGGCGAGGGGGAGCTCCTGGTGCTTCAGGTCTCCGATAGTCATGGTTCTGATCTCATCGTTCACCTGGAGTACAAATAAAGTAGGACACATTGTAGCAAATATCGTAAAACATGATATTCTGTAAACCTGTAGTACGTTGTATATTATTAACAATCTATGTTTGTAAACTTATACGTTAAAACATTATTCATTAAAACTGCGTTTCAATTGAATACGTATCATGATTAGCTTAAATCATCGGATATATAATGATGTACATCTTAATTGGGCCGATTTCAAATCTGTTGTAATATGTAACATGATTACATGTGATATAGAACTTGTTATGGAGTAGGGGTTTACTACAACATTACGTAAGTTCGTAACCTTGAGAAACACTACGAAGAGAATAAATAAGTAGAAGTAGAGTATAAATAAGTAGGAAACATTACGGAACCTAGAGGAATACCACATAGAGTATAAATAAGTAGGAAACATTACGAACCTAGAGGAATACCACCTAGAGTATAAAAAAGTAGGAAACATTACGGAACCTAGAGGAATACCACCTAGAGTATAAATAAACTACGAAACATTACAGAACCTAGAGGAACACCACCTAGAGTATAAATGAACTACGAAACATTACGGAACCTAGAGGAATACCACCTAGAATATAAATAAACTACGAAACATTACGGAACCTTGAGGAACACCATCTAGAGTATAAATAAGTAGGAAACATTACGGAACCTAGAGGAACACCACCTAGAGTATAAATAAGTAGGAAACATTACGGAACCTAGAGGAATACCACCTAGAGTGTAAATAAACTACGAAACATTACGGAACCTAGAGGAATACCACCTAGAGTATAAATAAACTACGAAACATTACGGAACCTAGAGGAATACCACCTAGAGTATAAATAAGTACGAAACATTATGGAACCTTGAGGAACACCGCCTATAAATAAGTAGGACACATTACGGAACCTTGAGGAATACCACATAGAGTATAAATAAGTAGGAAACATTACGGAACCTTGAGGAAAACCACCTAGAGTATAAATAAACTACGAAACATTACGGAACCTAGAGGAATACCACCTAGAGTATAAATAAGTAGGAAACATTACGGAACCTTGAGGAAAACCACCTAGAGTATAAATAAGTAGGAAACATTACGGAACCTTAAGGAAAACCACCTGGAGTATAAATAAACTACGAAACATTACGGAACCTTGTTGTGAAGTACTTTCAGTGAAGACCCATTTCACTTTCAGACTTTGATTTTCAAGCTCCTTGTAAAACTTTTTGTTTAATAACAACATCAAATCTTGTCTTCATAATACACAGTTTTATGGGACCTACTGTTGGAAACAAACGGAACCTTGAGAAACTCCGTCGCAATTTAGAAACTAAGAAATAACCTTACCAAGAATATTTCTTTATAATTATGTTGTGATGTCTCCAATAGAGTTTGACCCTGTCTAATGGTATTATAGTAAAATACAGATTATTTTATGACGACTAACTAATTTTTATTAGGCTGTCTTATGGAATTACCTTTGGCCAAAATGTATCATAGGCTTGTTGTGCCTCCGAAATTTGCTGATGTTGCATCATTCCCGCCATTTTTTCTCAGCCTTTTTTCTGAAAAATTAGATCAATCATTTTTTTGGGTTTTTGAAATAGATTGCAACGTTTGTCTGTCCGTCTGAGTGTATGTCTGTTCTCCTAGCACTAGGTAGCCTCCGACCAGCATTAAAAAACTTCCTTTATTTTCATATTTTTTCAAAAAATTCTTGTTAAGTTTTAAATCAAAATTATTTCAACGTAATTCTGTTTTACAAATTTGCAAAAAATTGTAAAAATATAAGTTCCTAGGGCCCAGTTTAGGTCTAGAGGTTCCGAAAATATAATCCTTCCACAGATTGCAGTACACGCTTAATAACATTTTTAACAATAGGTCATTAATTATGGGGAAAAATTATTAAACAATGACCCCTCCCCCAACCCTCCCCAATACAGTTCGATATGAAGTAACAGTGATTATAATTTCAAGTGACCCTTTTATTTAAAATAGAGGCCCGCCCAATTCACGATGGTTCCCTTGGAACCTTCGTCTGATCTATGATGTGGAAGATAAAGTCGTTCTTCTAGCTTGGAAAGTGCTAAATTCCGACAATTATCCGTACATTGTTTTTCTGAAGGCATAAGAAATGCGAAAGTCACTTTAGAAGGAACCCCGCGGCTCAAAAATGGTTGGTTCTGCTTAAAATCGTATTCAAGGTTTTAAGATTTACGCCGGTGCTCAATTAAAACCGGTTTTTGGCGGATTTGAGCCACGGCTTAAATTCATTAAATTAGAACACAGTTTAATAAATTATAAACATCAATATATAATTAATGCTTAATTATGTATACCAAGCTTTGAAGAGTACCGTTGTAAATTGGACATGCCAATCTATAAATGGAGAGTGAATTAAAATTAAGTTAACAGTCCCTTTGCAGAGGGAGCCGGGGAGACGAAGGGTGTTCCAAAATGTTATAAACCTAGATTAGCTGGAGGGGGGCCAGGAGGGACGAGGGGTGTTCCAAAATGTTATAATCCTAGATTAGCGGGAGGGGGGCCAGGAGGGACGAGGGGTGTTCCAAAATGTTATAAACCTAGATTAGCGGGAGGGGGGTCCATTCAACACAACTTTCTGTTGTCTCCCTTCGAGCCAGTTGTTAATCCATTTAACAGCTTCTCCTGCTACTCCATGAGCTTGGAGTACGGAAGATAACCTAGCGTGAGGCACTTTGTCAAATGCCTATGCAAAGTCTAAATATATCACATCAACTGAATGTCCTTGATCAATGTATTCATAAACTTTTTCCAAATATTCAAGTAAATTGGTAAGACATGATTTTTTGGCCATAAAACCTTAATGAGAATTAAAAATCAAATTGTTCTTTGTCAAATGTTCAACCAATGAGTCCTTAATAACTGATTCCATAATTTTACAAATAATACAAGTTAAAGAAACTGGTCTATAGTTACCAGGATTGAGCTTTGAACCTTTCTTAAAAATGGGTGTAACGTTTGCACATTTCCATTCTTTGGGAACACTTCCCTCATTCATAGACTTTGT
This sequence comes from Eurytemora carolleeae, assembly GCF_000591075.1. Lineage (NCBI taxonomy): Eukaryota > Metazoa > Arthropoda > Copepoda > Calanoida > Temoridae > Eurytemora > Eurytemora carolleeae. The sequence goes on along the minus strand of NW_019396938.1, from coordinate 102,439 downwards.
AAATAACAAACACAATGGATAACAAAGTTCTTCTGAAAGTTCTATTAAAAGGCTGGAATTAAATCCGTCTGGCCCCGGAGCTGAAAAAGGTTTCAGTTTGTTTAACTTCTGCTTAATATTTTCTGGGGTAAAAGTTCCATAATGTTATAAACCTAGATTAGCGGGAGGGGGGCCAGGAGGAATGAGGGGTGTTCCATAATGTTATAAACCTAGATTAGCTGGAGGGGGGCCAGGAGGGACGAGGGGTGTTCCAAAATGTTATAAACCTAGATTAGCGGCTGTATTTAACAGAGTAGCTTCCACTGCACTTTTACACTCACAGATTCCTCTACAATCAGCAATCAATTGGTCGATCAAAAATCAATTAATCAATCAGAACTCGATTGGTCGATCAGAACTCACATTTATCAATCAATAATCAATTAATCAATCAGAATTGATCAGTAAGCAATTGGTCGATCAGAACTCAACTAATCAATCAGAAATCAATAATCAATCAGACATAAATTAATTTCAATCAGAAATCAATAAATTTCAATCAGAAATCAAGTAATCAATCAGAAATCAATTAATAAATCAGAAATCAAATAATCAATCGAAAATCAATTATTCAAAAAGCAATTAATTAACCATCAGAAATCAATTAATCAATCCGAACTCAATTAATTACTTAGTAATCAATTAAATAATTTGTAATCAATTGATCAAACAGTAATCAAAAAATCAATCAGAAATCAATTAATCAATCATTACTCAACTTCTCAAGCACCAATTAGTTAACCAAAACTGTCAAAGTAGACTTTTTTAACAGATTGTTGTAAACTAAGAAATAAAATTATTTTCGTATAATGTATAAGACAAATTATGGCAAATTAAGACAAATAATAATGACTGTAAGCGTAATTTCAAGTTACCCCACCCCGTGTGCACAGATGGCAATGCTAAATCCCAACGCTACCTTGAAAACCTTTATGTGAACAAGTTTGTATTAGAACTCCATGCTTTTGTTTTGAAAACTGCTCATTTTGGTTTGTAGTTGTTCCGCAAAAGTGACTTGCGCACTTCTTGCTTATAAGAATGATGTGTGAAATCATCAGAATTAAAAACATTTTGAGTAGAAAAACGACGTTTTTGATCAGTTCGCGGTTTCAAAAATACCGTTGTAAATCGGGCATTGACATCTTTGAATGGAGGGTCACTTATAATTACACTTACACTCCCTTAAGATATTGAATGCTGACTTCCCTGGCATAAAGTGTTATCATAGCAATATTTAACAGAATTACACATATCAGGAAAAATCCCCGAACTTTGATTTTCTCATTTCAACATTTTTAAACATTTAAAATAAAAATAAATCAAGTATTCAATTATCCTTAATTCTAATACGAAGTTATCGATGGGTATAAATTCAAAAGACTTGACATCTGGCGAATATTTTTGAAGATTTAGGGAAAAAATTTAAACTTGGTTTTTATTTTCAAATTAAACAAAAAAAAGCATATCTTACAGGTACATAAACGTTAAGGTGGGGTGGGGTGGAAGAAAAATATATTCCCAAATTTGTTGTATGAGATATTCCTGACAGCTGGTGAATCTCTAAATCTGTGGACATATCTGTCAACCCAAGTTTTGCCGTCAGACCGGCTAAAAATATAAAAAACGATTTACTTCTTAGAAACCCTAAAACGTGATGGGTGGCCACAGCTCCCCATGTCTGTCAACGCGGTGCTCGATTCCTCAGCTAACCTAGGCGCAGCTATTAGCCCCCTCGCTGAGATCTAGCCCCCCCCCCTCCCTT
>NW_019396938.1:97457-100084 GCF_000591075.1 Eurytemora carolleeae | reverse complement strand
CCCCCCCAGTTACTGCCCTGCATAGTACACCTCCATTTTGTTGTTGATTTTTTATGATAGATCCTAAATGTTTTTAAAATTTGATTTAAAATAATATCCCCCAATTATCACTATGAACTTGTTGAAAGTAAAATATTTCGCGAAAAAAATTTTTGATGTAAATTATTGTTCTACGACTATATGTCTTAAAAAATAGCTAAAATTAGTTGAACTTTAGGTATGTAAACCAATCCAATGGCCGAATTTATAGAATTTGAACCGCGTCCAGTCGCGGTTTAAATTTAGTTGGTTAAAAAAAATCAGTGTATTGAGATTGGAGCCGGCGCTCAATTGTGTTATTGGCAGTTCAATGATGCAGTTCAAATTCGTTAAATTCGGCCTCAAGAACATTTTATCTTCGTAATTCTACTGAGTTACCCAATCAAAATTTAAGACAAATCGGCTTCTTGGTTCCTGAGTTATACTCGCACATACAAACAAATAAATAAACAAACGTTGAAAACTACTTTATATACATACTTATTTATATACATAGACATTTTACTTTCAGGATTAAGCGAACCCGATGCTAAAGGAAAAAAAGGAAAAAAGAAAAACAATTCTAAGAAGACGCTTACACTTCAAACTTTTCTTCATAATAAGGTTGTCTGCAGGGGTGTATTCTTTAAGAATCGCCCCCCCCCCGCCCACATGTTAGCTNCTGATCATCTTCAAAAAGCAAACAACTCGCTTTGTTCACACTGTTTAAGGAGGACTGTAGAGAAACCGCTTACGTAAATCTACAGTTTAAAGTAACAAAAACAAACATACATCGATATCTAATTCATACTTGACCAGACAAAGCTTAAGGGTACTGTTGTAAAACATGGCATTGTCATCTTTGCATTGAGGGTCTTTAATTTACGCTAACTGTCTTGTGTTATCATGCAGGACAATAGGTGTTTTGACCGGGATTTTATTTTTTTCGTTTGTTTAAGGTTTAAATTCAAGACTGTAATCCCGAACCTAGTGAGGGATTAAAATTCTTGAATTTAAACCGAAAACAAACAAAAAAAAGTAAAAATCCTAACAAAAATATAATTTACCAAATGATAACACAAGACAGTTGGATACATCAATTTATTCAATTCAAGTTTCATAAAAATTGGCGATTTTTTATTAAAATCCGAGAAATAAAAAGGGAAACCTGCTTTGCCGGTAAAAAATGTTGCTTATTTTTCTCGGAACAAGTATGAAACTATTTATATCCAAGATCATGAAATTGTGGGTAAAAATGCCGGATAAAATTGCTCTTAAAATTGAATAAAACCCATTCCCCCCACTCTTTTTAGAAAATAATTTTTTGTCCCAAAAAGAATGAAATCACCAAAACTCATCCCCCTGTCACCTAGGGTGGAGGTAATGTTGAAAAATATTCACCTTTGGAGAAAGATGACTAGGTCTTCTCTGGTTCCAGAATCGGACAGTACTGATTTGCGAATTATGTAATCCTCTTTCGGGGATTTTCTTTCTCTACATTATTATATTTAGGAAATCTATAATAATCTACCGGGGAAGGCTGGGGATCATACACAAATATGGAACTCTAATTCTTCAACTACTTCTAAGGTGAGTGAAAAGACAATTTTCACAAATTTCAAAAAAAATTTGATTTAAAAATTTGACGGAGACAGAAATTAAACGTTATTTCATAAAGTTTTATTTATTTGAAATAAAAAATAATAATTCAATTGAAAATATAGATTTTTTTATTGGATCTTCATATCTATAAAGCGGTACGTGTTAAAAATAAGAAATACATTTTTAATAAACTATATACAATGAAGAGAAAAAACGTTTAAAAAATCGAAACAATTTGCCTTTTTAGATTGTTAGAGGAAGTTTTTTTTTATGATTAAGACACAAACTACACAGTTTTAGCAATTTAAAAACTACTATTTTTCCTAAAATAGAATCACAAATCATTAAAATGAAAGAATATTGTAAAAAAAATAAGAAAACAAATAGCTTACAAATATTTCTAAGAGAGGAATTATAAAAGTTTTAATTTTTTAGACTTCTACCTGGACCCCAGGATCAGACTCAGGAATTTTGTTATTATTTATTAATCTTTAAAAAAAATCTTAAAGGGACTGAAAAGGAAAAATGAAAGGGGGTATAGGCTGAAAGCTTATCACTTTAGCTCTTGATCGCGACCCATGAAAGTTATATCTGATGTTCCTATCTCGAGAAATTGATATACAGGTCGTAATACGTTGTCTTTAGGTTGATTGTTAATAATAATAATAACAACTGTGTAAAATTATACGAAAATTAATATATATACAATTTTGTATAAAAGTAGAGGGTTTAAATAGATCAAATTCAGCAAATAGGCAAACAATCTGAAAACGATGATATCCCAGAGAAAGCTAATTATTACTTAGGTTTACTCCAATTCTAATTTTATATTTGTTATTTTTATTTTTAATAGATTTAATTCATGATATTATTTATACGTCCGTATTACTTGATCAGAAATTCCACCAATGGCAGTGCAGTAAAGTGGTCACGTGATACAGGCGGAGACACGTGATCAGTATACTGCTCTGCCATTGGTGATAGTTCTGGTCACGTGATTTAAGTTT
>NW_019396938.1:82958-97133 GCF_000591075.1 Eurytemora carolleeae | reverse complement strand
CCCCCCTCTCACTAGCAACGTTGTCACTTCATCCTCCGCCATTAAGCAGTTACGTCATATAAGGATTTTGAATATCCATTGCTAAGAAGACGACATTTCAAATACATTGGAGCGCATTCAGAGAACCTTACTTTACAAATTTGATAGGTCCTAAGTTTGGTGTTGAACCTGCAGGAGAGGGAGGACTCTCGGACGAACAGGAGAAAAGGATTTGGACTCTTACAGCACATAATAATCAATTAATCAAACAACTCAATGAGAAGGTAATAATTAATTAATTAAACAATTCAATTAAAAGGTAAAAAGGAATTTGAAGAAGTGTTTTTAAATTAAAAATAAAACTTTGACGGGAGTAAAGAAAATAAAATGATTACAATAAAATGATCTTGATCTTGATCTTGATCTTGATCTTGATCTTGATCTTGATCTTGATCTTATAGGTTAGTTCAGAGTGTCCTATTTAAACCATGTTTAGAGAATGTTGAGTGACCCACCACGTGTAAGAAGGCATGTTGGAATCACAACGGTACCCTTTAAACCTTCACCTGACCAACAATGTGGAAGCTTTTTCCTTTTTTCCTATCGCATAAACCTCAATTAAAAAGAATCAAGGATATCTCATTAGTTTTTGATCAGATAAGGGGTAAAGGGTACTGTTGAAAATAGAACAATTCACTCTACAAATAGAGGATCACTCAACAACTACATAACATATTCAGTCCCTTTATTCTTGGCTCGAATTAGGACACATTCTAGGATATAGTTAGGTAACAACAATGGAAACGAGAAAGACAACGGCAACGATAAATAACAACGATAAATAATGGCTACAAAAACTAACAGCAATGACGACGATAAATAATATCAACAACAACGGCAACGATAAACGAAATCAAGGGCAATGATAAATAATATCAACGATAAATAACATCAACGGCAACGATAAATAACAGTAATGACATTGATAAATACCAGCATTAACAACGATAAATAATATCTACGATAAATAAAATTAACGGCAACCATAAATAACATCAACGACAACAATAAATAACAGCAATGACAATGATAAATAATAGCAATGACAAGGATAAATTATATCAACGATAAAAATAGCAATGGCAACGATAAATAACAGCAAGGACAATGATAAATAATATCAACGATATCAACATCAACGGCAACAATAGATATCATCAACGGCAACGATAAATAACAGCAATGACATCGATAAATACCAGCATTAGCAATGATAAATAACATCAACTATAAGTAAAATCAACTGCAACGATAAATAACATCAACGGCAACAATAAATAACAGCAATGACCATTATAAATAATAGCAATGACAAGGATAAATTATATCAACGACAAATAATAGCAATGGCAATGATAAATAACAGCAATGACAATGATAAACAATATCAACGATAAATAACATCAATGGCAACGGTAAATACATAAACGGCAATGATAAATAACATCAACTGCATCGATAAATAACATCAACGGCAACAATAAATAATAGCAACGGCAATGATATATAAAAGCAGCAGCAACAATTAAATAGCAGCAACAGCAACAATAAATAGCAGCAACGGCAACGTCAAATAACAGCAACAACAACGATAAACACAGCAACGACAACAATTATTAACAGCAAGAACAAAGAGAAATAACAGCAACGGCAATGATAATCAAAAATATATTGATAACAATAACAATGATTTAGGGAGGAGGTGGAGAAGTTGAAAAAAGAAATACAAAGAATGAACGGAGAATCAAGATCACAAGAATCTTCATTAGAGTTTCAACGAAACGACTCCAGCCGGTATTATTTATATTATTTTATTTATTAGTTTTAAAACTAAGAAAGAAGAAACCCAATGTAAGAAAAAGTAAAAAAGAACAAAAACACTGATTACATGCCAAACAAAGGAGAAGAAAATAAAAAAAATGAGCAAAAACTTTTGATTTCTGGATATCGGGATTAATGCTTAATCCACTCTTTTTCTTTATCTGCTCGAGATTAAATAATGCTTGTTCTCTTGTTATTAATCTCCAGATTAATTGACTGATCAGGATTAAGGCTATCCCATTCAAAAGTTTTCATCTCTGGTTAAACTAATCGCAACAACATAAATTAAACATAAGATTGCGGAATGTATTCCACTTATTAGTCTCACTCAACACTAAACAGACAAATATTATAACTAATTCGGGGTAAAATAACCAAGTCAAAAACAAATTTTAACTCTCAAATTTTTAGCGCTTGATCTCGATATCCACTGTTATATCTTTTATATTTTATCACTGCAATTGGGTATCCTACGACTAAGTGCAGGGTACGATCACCACTGGGATATTTGAGGGGAATTGAATTAATCTGTAGGTATGAGCCCTTTCTCTCTTAAGATAGTGGTCGTGTAGTTCACGTACTTTGGGGGACGATATGTTGGCCGCTAGATGTCTCCTGCTAAATTCTTATCTGATAGATAGATCATTTCTCCGTACGCTTGACAACCAATATAGGAGACGTCAAATTGTAGACCAATTTAGTTTATGGAAGGAACGGTCTCTGGTTCTGAATAAGGGGAATAATTACAATGGAGCTTTAGAATTGGGTAACCTTGATCCCGATTGCTTAATCTGAATATCCAATGTGGACACTTTTATTTTCCTGCTTAATTCGCTCTTTTTTTATTTTTGGATATCTCTACCAGATTCTGACCAATAAGATTTATTTCATAAAATGGCGCGTAAAATATGAAATTTCATGGCTTCTGATTGGCTGTTCGGGATTCTGCATATGATTCTCATCGATGAATACTATACACTTTTCAGGATACAAACTAAAGATTATATAGTTTTTAGATTATCAAATTTAAAGTAGATGAAGTATTTATCTCAATATCTAAAATTCTAAAGTTTTCAGCTCTGATCATCTATATTTAATAGGAATATATTGATTATTTATATTTTTAGGAATATATTGACGTCTTTAAAAAATCAAAATGAAGAAACACTAAGAAACCTCTCCCAGGTATTTGTTTATTCATTTCTTCATTTNGATCCGTTGGATCCACAAGATTTTGGCTTCCTGGATCCGGATCAGGAAAAATATGCGGATCCACGGATCCGGATCCAAAGGGCAAAATATCAACTAAAAACTGCAAAAAAAAATTTAATCTCAACCCAAATCTGAACTATTGAAAAAAGAGAGAATATAAAAATTTCCTAATTTCTGAATGGTTAAACAAGTTTTAGCAAAAAATTAAGCGAAAAAAATAAGACAAAAAATTTAAAAATTTTGCTTTGTTAAAAAAATTCAGTCAATTTTATGGAAATAACCTAGATCCGGATCCGGATCCTTTTTTATTCAGTGCGGAATGCGGATCCAAGATCCGTATCCGCATCAAAATTAAATGGATCCTAAGCACTGCCCCTACCCCCGCATCTTCAAATATCATTCCACATTTCCAATATGTTTCTAAAAATATATGAAATTATGGCTTAATGACAGTCATGTGACAGTTCCTTAATACTTAACAATTTCAGGCCTGGCGGAGGGTTTGGTGGACTGGGACTTGGTGGACTCGACAGTGATCCTTTTGGACTTCGTTCAATGAGTATGAACTCAGGTAGGAGTTTTTAACCTCGAGGGAAAGGGGGGGGGGGCGAATTCCCAGTCTTTATCAGATCCCCTTATAAAATATGAAAGGATAGGGCAGCAGGATTGTTGATAGTACGTCCCTAAGATGAGGTCAATTCTTCCTTTAATTCTATAATATTTCTTTAATCCTTTACTCCTGCAATATCCCAAGTTTAATCCTATATTATTTCTTTAATCCTGTAATATTCCTGACAGTCCTAAGCCTAAAAACTCTCCAGAAGAAATTCTGTGGCTTCGTATTGTATAATGGATAAACAATCCAATCCTGTAATATTCCTTAAATCCTGTAATATTCCTTTAAACCTGTAATATTCCTTTAATCCTGTAATATTCCTTTAATCCTGAAATATTTCATTAATTCGGTAATATTCCTATAATCTTATAATATTCCTTTAATCCTGTAATATTCCTTTAATCCTGTAATATTCCTTTAATCCTGTAATATTCCTTTAATCCTGTAATATTCCTTTAATCCTGTAATATTCCTTTAATCCTGTAATATTTCTTTAATCCTGAAATATTCCATTAATTCGGTAATATTCCTATAATCTTATAATATTCCTTTAATCCAGTAATATTCCTTTAATCCTGTAATATTCCTTTAATCCTGTAATATTTAGGTCCTGATTTAAAGCCTGTCACCTCCTCTATGTTCGGAGCTATTGGTACTGACTTTACTCGACCTCCAGCTATTAGTAAATCAGCTTCAGCTTCCACAATAGGCTAGTGACAATAACTTTTGAATGTCAAGAACTGAGTTTAACTCGTTTTTTAATTAAATTAAGCCTTTCCCCTCTGTGCCTGTACGTTCAATGATGGGGTCATTGAAAAATCAAAAACATTCAAGTTTAGTTTAAGAGAGACTTGTAATTTTTAAAGATTGGCTTTTGTATACAAAACTGACTGGGAACTGGGAACTTTTGAATGGTGGATATCAGGATTAATGCTTGATCCACTCTTTTTCTTAATCTCCAGATTAAATATGGCTTGTTCTCCTCATGTTATTAATCTCCAGATTAATTAACCGATGGGGATTAAGGATATCCCATTCTAAAGTTTTCAGCTCAGTTAATCTCATTAAGTAAGTTATAGTTAAAGTTTAGAAGTTATGTAGCTTAACTAATATACATTTATTATATTCCAACTATGAAATGTTAAAAATATCACTTTCTTGTATCTCATTTTTTAAAGTCAACATTTTTCAACGATATCTCTTTTAAAGGAATGAATGGTTCGGGTGCAGGCCAAGGACAGCATCCATCAAATTTTCTTGGTAAAACAATTTTTAGACATCGAACACAACGACTTCTTTATAATTTGAATTTTTTAAATTCGGTAAAATGAAAATTCCTTTCTTTAGGAGGTTTTCAGCCGTCTTTAAACAGGCCTGTCTTTCCACCAATGGTCCCTGGACTTCCCACTAATCCTCTGGGTCCTGGACTAACCTCTAATATCTCTACTCTATCTAATCCTTCTCTGGGATTTTCCAGTCCTTTGAATAGTTCTCTCAGCTCCTCTCTTCTTCCTCAAACTAGTTTTATGGGCCAGGGGTCCCTAGGTCTTGGTCAGAGCCCGTTCGGGTCGAATCCGGGACATTTTGGGTCCAATCCGGGTCCTTTTGGGTCTAACCCGGGTCCTTTTGGGTCCAATCCGGGCTCTTTAGGATCTTTTCAAGGGTTGAATTCTGCTCAAAACAATCCTGGTTTAAATCCGGTATTTAATTCCTCCTCCTCTCTTTCTAAACTTGCCTCCGGTGTATCTGGAGGAGGCCAGGCTCCGATAGGATCTCAGGGATCGGCTCCGAGCTCCGGACCTGGAACTCCGGCTCCAACAGGGAAGCCAAGTTCTGCTTCCGCTATCAGGTATATTGAATTGTACTGAATTGTACTGTACTGTACTGTACTGTACTGTACTGTACTGTACTGTACTGTACTGTACTGTACTGTACTGTACTGTACTGTACTGTACTGTACTGTACTGTACTGTACTGTACTGTACTGTACTGTACTGTACTGTACTGTACTGTACTGTACTGTACTGTAATGTATTGTACGGCACTGTACTGTACGGTACTGTACTGTACGGTACTGTACAATACGGTACTGTACGGTACGGTACTGTACAATACAGTACTGTACGGTACTGTACCATACTGTACTGTACTGTACTGTACTTTACTGTACGGTACTGAACGGTACTGTACATGTACTGTACATGTTCTGTACCATACTGTACTGGACTGCACTGCAATGCTTTGGTTCTTGACAAATTTAATTGAGCGAAATCCTGATTTATTGATTGATTAAATTGTTGGTTGATTGTTGATTGATTGATTGATTGATTTCAAATATAATTTCTAGGCAGGAGCAGTTGGTGCGTAAACTAGTTTCCAGTATTCCAGGTTCTTCAGAGGACAGTGTTAAACGTTATATTCAGGTAACTTTTTCCTAGACTAGACACCTCCCCCCCCCCCGCGCACTCCTTTATCCTTTAATAATAATAATAATCGCTGTCAAACCTTCAATCTAGGTTGTAGGCTTGAGCTCCCCGCCGTTTAAGTTCCATTGAATCAACCCAGTTATGAGCTGAGTGTAAATTCAGAGGTGGGGCACAAGCCTATTGACCCTTCTGTACACTCTCAGATACCTAATGATCCTGTTGGTATCACTAGTATGTTGAGATGTTCGTGATGAATATTTTGAGATTGAAGATTGACAGCGATCTCTAAGTTGATATCATTCACTACATTAAACTGAAGGAGTGCCAATTCTGGTCCAGCCATTTTAACTCATTGAATTTTTCTGTTATATATACGTATTATTCCCAGATAAATCCTTTACTGATTGTGAACCATCCATTTGGTCTTAAAACCATGTATACCTATATACATAGCTTTTTATAATAAAGCCTTTAATGCTTGTTAAAATCCTTATTGTTTTTAATACTGTTCTATAATCCTTGTTGTCAAAAAAATTAATTATATGTACGGCTTAAGATCTGTACAGTCGTACATTTTAATTTGAAATAAAGTCGAAATTTTCAGTATATTATTTTTTGTTAATTAATTAATTAATTAATTAATTAATTGTTATTAATTAATTTTTGTTTCATTCAAGGTCCTTCGTGATCAGCATGGAAAGTTATCAGGTTACTTTTCTATTAATAAATCCAAAATGCAACAATTCTCAGTTTTCGTTTTGTTTTATTTTATCATTTTTTACATTTTACACTCTTAGAAAACAATAATAAACAAGTTAAGATTAATTGTTAAGGTTGGCCGACCAGCAAGATTGTGGCGGAGATAACTCAGCTAATGCAGCAGGGATAGAACAGCTGATTATGGGTCAGCTTTTTTTAAAAGTTAGCTGATTCCAGTAAATCCTCGTAATCTTATCGGAGGCAGCTGCCGCCATTTTGTTTAATTGTACCGTTTGAAATGTTGATTTTAATACTTAATTTGATATAAATTTCAGAATAGCGAAGAGAAATTCCTTGTTTGTATTTGTACCCCGTCAAAAAGAATTTCCCTGGAATTTTCGAGAAAAAAAGTTCGCTCAACTAATTGACTTATGTACCTTAAAAAGTCTCAACAAATGTTGTGTATTATATATAAATGTGATTTTTTTTGATCATGTTCTCCTTTTAAAGAACCCGATTTGTATTTTGTAATTTTGGATAAAGATTTTAAAATTTTATGAAAATTATTGGGGAAAAAGGGTTGGGAAAAGCGTGATTTTGAACTAACTAACATTCCGTTGTTAATTTCATTACACCCTCCATTTTTATACTCCATTTTAGTAAGAATTTACCCGCCATTTCAATACAAATCTAACCGCCATTTGGAATATAAATTATATAATTTACAATTTTGAAACAGAAATTTTCATCCGCCATTTTGTAATTTTTAATACAAATTTAGTTTCTTTGTAAATTTTTATATTCCATCTTATAAATTTTGAAAATTACATTTTCTTTCTGTGGTCTAAGTTCAAATGTTAAAAGCATTTGGATGTACAGATCATAGACTTTAGAAAGAAATTTTCCTCAACTTTTAGTCGAGGTTTTTTTTATTATAATTTTGTAAATTTTACCAGCATTTATGTTACGATAAACTACAAAATGTAAAGTAATAGCGGCTAAAATGTAGCCCAGAAATATAGGTTTTTTAATGTATAATAATTAGTATTTAGTTTTTTTTATTCATAGCATTTTTTAAAGATTATTATTATAATAATAATTTGAAATGTTATAGTGCAAATTGTGTTTGCTGACTTGAACGATTGGCTTGTTAAAGGGACTGTACGCGTTATTTTAGTGACCCTCTATGTCAAGATGGCAATGCCCGATATACAACAATACTCTTAAAATTTGTGTCTGATCAAGCCCGAATTAGATATCTATTTTTTTGTTTGTTTCTGTAAACTGTACATTTTCAGTTGCAATAGTGACTTGCACTTTCACATTTCTTACTTATAAGAAAGCTGCGGTTAAACCGTTAGAATTAGCACTTAGAAAAACGACAGTAACGTTGCAAGGGTAACGTTTAAATCGGGCATCGTCATTTTTGATTTTAGGGTCACTTGAAATAAAATTTAATCCTGTATTAGTAAATTCCCGTGAGGGGTTAGAATTGTATAATCAAAGTTTAAGTTTACGTGCAAAACAATTTTTAACATTAGTTTAATTGATAATTACAAGGAATTAGCTTACCGTCCGAAATTGCAATATTATTGAGATTTGTTTCAAGGATGCATTTGATACCTATCAGACGTTTTTACGGTGCATATTTGTTCAGCAAGAGCGCACTTGAGATCTTTAAAATCCTCATAGATTGTTCATTTTGGGGGATGATTTAGAGAAAAGGTTTTATTTAAATTACTCAATGACGCCCACGAAAAATTAAAAAAAAAACATTACTGTAGACTAATTAGTTGTTAAGAAACAGGTTGAGAAAATAAAAATTAACGCTTATTATCGAAAATAAATAATATTATTCAGCTTTTGGTTTCTGAAATGTCTCAATGTTCAAAACCATTTTTTAGATTTCCCGGGATTTTTCATGAAAAGACGACATTTGAAGAATTTAAAGAAACTGCGAACAAATTCATAAAAAAAGAAAACTAATATAATGATGAAAAAGATACAATTGATTCTAACATTGATTTAATGACAAATTTAAAATAAGAAATATGTTCCTAAACATCTTATTGGCTTACTGTAAACATGTTGTTACATTTTTCTCAAAATCATCCCTCCAAAATGGACAATCAATGCGGATTTTAAATATTGAATTTGCGCTCTTGCTTAAAAAATATGCATCTTAAAAACGTTTGATAGTTCTCAAATAAATCCTGAAAATTTTTTCATTAACACTGCCATCTCAGTTCAATTCTACCCTACATTGCAGTTCACTCCCTTTAAATGATAAAGTTTAAAAGAACTGTGTTTAATTTTAGCAGTTATCTCTACAGTCTCTTATCTTATTCTATCAAATCAAACAATTTGAGATAATTGATAGTCGTGGCTAACAGTTGAAGCTTTAAGAATTATTATGGAGGGTTGGGGTGGGTTGCAATCGTTGCAACCCAAATCTATGAAACCTAATTAAGTTTTGAAACTATCTTAAGTACGTTTTGAAACTATCGGGTTTATCTGATGTTACTGTAAACCTTTCTCCGCGGACCTGAAAAATAACATTCTCTGGCTGTGTTGCACAGTGCACATGCAGAAGGCTCCACCTAAGAACCCAAGTTCCCTTTTCTGTTACTGAGTTCCCTGAAGAAGGTTTGATCAAATCTCTTTACAAAAACACCGGTTAGAAAAAAAACATGTCAGTTAAGATTTGAGGCATCATTATTTTTAAGTTGACAATTATAGAAGTAAATTTAATTGTTAAAATTTTGCTTTATTAAAGTTTAAAAGGAAACTGATATTCTAGAAAAAAAACGAGGTTTAGTCGGTACGTTTATTTGAGGTGAAAGATTACTTGTGATTTATTAAATTTCCCAATATTTTGGGAGGTTTAAGAAGAAAGGGACTGTTGAAATTGGCACCTTTAACCGCCATTTTTTAGTATATCGGCACCTCGCGATTCAAAAATGGCAAATATTACCCCTGTTAAAATGGCATTTTTAAATTGTTACTTTTACACCCAATTGTTTCCAGTAAAATTGGGCGTTTTCGATTAAAAATGGCAATTTTAGTGAATTGGCGCTGGAAATGTGGGCTTTTCAGAAAACAAAATGGCCGAAGCTAATCCTAGAAACGGGTTCTTCAGCATGGGTCAGAAGACCCTGGCGGTTCCTATGGAATTGTTCGCAGAAAACAGGTTAAATACAAATCATTGTCACAATGTCAACCACGAACACAGTTTTTAAAATGTGTTTAATTTTATCAGGAATCCGATTTAAGTTTTGATTAGTTCTATTGTTTTGTTTTCAAATGAAGTAATAAAGAATTTTAAAGATTTTTTCAAAATGAATTTTTTCCATAGAAGTTTTACAAGGAACTAAAATCCGTTGCAGAAGGTTTTAAAAAATCCTCGAAATTTGCTGATTTTTGTAAAGGATTAATTTAAACTGGTTTTACCCGGTGTCAACAGATTTTTTCTTTCAAACTTTAACGAAATACAGAATTTGATTTAAATGGACTGTAGATGTAATTTGAAGTGACCCTTCATTAATGTTTGATTCACAGTGGTACCCTTTACACATTAGTCTGGTCAAAAATGACGGAAACATCTGTGTTTTTCTTTCTTAAAATTGATAATATTCCGTTGTGGTTAGGTGACTGCAGATTTTAGCACAAGGAATATGAGGAAGGAAATTAATTGAGAAATCTCTTTTTAAGATAGAAGAACGGCGATATCTTTTTTAAATTTTTAAATCTTCCATGTTTAACTTTGTTATAAGAGGATCAGTTGAAATTACGTATACAGTCCCTTTAAGTAAAATTTACTTTAGGCGAAGATTAGTTGCGAGCCTGAATAAGAACAAGAAAGTTTCCAAGGAATACACAACATGATTTAAATTCTTATTTGCATTTTGAATGTCCAAGAGTAAATTATTTGAAGCGCCTGTACAATTTTGATGATCTGTATGATCAAGATGATGTTGTTGGTTATGTGTAGGGTAGTACTGTTCTCCTTCAAGGAGGCGGAGATCATGATAATGTTTATGATGATGATGATGATGATGTTGATGATCAGGATGATGATGATGATGTTGTTGGTTGTGTGTAGGGTAGTGCTGTTCTCCTTCAAGGAGGAGGAGATCATGATGATGTTTATGATGATGATGATGATGTTGTTGGTTGTGTGTAGGGTAGTGCTGTTCTCCTTCAAGGAGGAGGAGATCATGATGATGTTTATAATGATGATGATGATATTGATGATCAGGATGATGATGGTGATTTTGTTGGTTGTGTGTAGGGTAGTGCTGTTCTCCTTCAAGGAGGAGGAGATCATGATGATGTTTATGATGATGATGATGATGATGATGATGTTGATGATCAGGATGAGGATGATGATTTTGTTGGTTTGTAGGGTAGTGCTGTTCTCCTTCAAGGAGGAGGAGATCATGATGATGTTTATGATGATGATGATGATGTTGATGATCAGGATGATGATGTTAATGGTTGTGTGTAGGGTAATGTGGTTCTCCTACATGTTGATGTTGATGTTGATGTTGATGTTGATGTTGATGTTGATGTTGATGTTGATGTTGATGTTGATGTTGATGTTGATGTTGATGATGTTGATGTTGATGTTGATGTTGATGTTGGTGTTGATGTTGATGTTGATGTCGATGATGAGGACGATGAGGATGATGAGGATGATGAGGATGATGAGGATGATGAGGATGATGAGGATGATGAGGATGATGAGGATGATGTTTGTTGTGTGTAGGGTAGTGTTGTCCTCCTTCAAGGAGGAGGAGATCAAGGAGTGTGTGAGGGAGATAGTAGTGATGTTGGTCCAGTCTTTAGACAGGTATTCAATCCATTTATTTATTTTGATATTTATTTTCAGGGGTGTATATTTTCTCGAAAAATATTTCCCCCCTCACCTTTTGAGCATAATTTTTTCTCTCAGAAGTTTGTAAGTTTTTTAAGGCTTTATTTGCTGAATCGGGAAAAAACTAATGATTTTGTGGGAAAAATATTAAGAAGAATGAACAACTTTTTATGTTCAATTTTTCATTATATTTGTACACATTCTCAGGAAATTCAACTATAAATCTTTATTTAAGTTTTTTTAAACAAAAATGATTATATTTTTATAATAAACATTCGACAAAAACATCGCAAAATTAGACAAAAACATCCATGGGACCTTTAAGGTCCTAGAACCTGAGTTCTTTGCTGCCATTGATTATATTGATTAGGAATCCTACTTCCATTGGCCCTTTGAGGTCTTAGAACCTGACTTCTTTGCTGCCATTGATTTTTATTGATTAGGAATCCTATTTCCATTGGCCCTTTGAGGTCTGAGAACCTGACTTCTTTGCTGCCATTGATTTTTATTGATTAGGAATCCTACTTCCATTGGACCTTTAGGGTCCTAGAACCTGACCTTCTTTGCTGCCATTGATTTTTATTGATTATGAATCCTACTTCCATTGGGCCTTAGGGGTCCTGGAACCTGACGTCTTTGCTGCCATTGATTTTTATTATATGAATCCTACTTCCATTGTACCTTTAGGGTCCTAGAACCTGACTTCTTTGCTGCCATTGATTTTTATTTATTAGGAATCCTACTTCCATTGGGCCTTTGGGGTCCTAGAACCTGACTTCTTTATATTGATTAGGAATCCTACTTCCATTGGGCCTTTGGGGTCCTAGAACCTGACTTCTTTGCTGCCATTGATTTTTATTGATTAGGAACCCTACTTCCATTGGACCTTTGGGGTCCTAGAACCTGACTTCTTTGCTGCCATTGATCTTTATTGATCAGGACTTCTACTTCCACTGGGCCTTTTGGGCCCTAGAACCCTGAGTTCTTTGCTGCCATTGATTATATTGATTAGGAATCCTACTTCCATTGGGCCTTTGGGGTCCTAGAACCTGACTTCTTTGGTGCTATTGATCTCAGTACAGGGAGATCAATCCTTTACCAGCCTAGACTACCAGAGGTAATGGTCACCAAGTTTCCAAATATAATAAAGGGACTGGTCAGTGGTCACCCTGTTTCTAAATATTATAAAGTGACTGGTCACCAAATTTCCAAATATAATAAAGGGACTGGTCACCAAGTTTCCAAATATAATAAAGGGACTGGTCACCAAGTTTTTAAATATAATAAAGGGACTGGCCATCAAGTTTGAAACAAATGGAGGTTTGGAATCAAATTTTCCCATAGTGACCCTTCAAGTGAATAATTAAACTTTTTGTTAAATACCTTTTTTTCTTTTTAAAAAGTGCAATTTTTATGAAGGCTGAAAGAAGAAAAAAGTTAACAATTAAAGATAGCTTAGGACAGCTTTAGTCAATGAGCATTGAACATGGTCTGTCCCGTTCTTGGGAAAATGTAGATTTGGGAAGTTGCAAGGAACAGCACGGAAAGTTTCCAGGAATAATATCTTAAAAAATATAAATTGGACGAACTATTATTAGAAAAATATAACTAGGACGAACTATGATTAGTAAAATATAACTAGGACGAACTATTATTAGTAAAATATAACTAGGACGAACTTTGATTAGTAAAATATAACTAGGACGAACTTTGATTAGTAAAATATAACTAGGACGAACTATGATTAGTAAAATATAACTAGGACGAACTATGATTAGTAAAATATAACTAGGACGAACTATGATTAGTAAAATATAACTAGGGCGAACTATGATCAGTAAAATATATCTATTTAATTTATTCAATATTTTAAAGAAATTATTTTTGGGTGGGTGTTTCTATCTATACAATGAAGATGACTTTTCTATTTAAGTTTTTATTTTTAACAAGCTTTTTTCAAATTACAAGTTAACAAAGAGGAGATGTTAATTGACAGATTCTCCTTGTTCCATGTTTATGTGTATCGATGCTGTTTAAAAGCTTGGAAGAAATCAAGTTGAAATTGCAAGTCGTCTTCCTTGTATTGATATGAAGACAATTGTAATATATATATGATAACACTTGTTGTTAAGGATTATGCTATTATTATGGGACATATTCCCACTGCAGCTGAAATTCAGGAAAGATACAGAGTGGATGAGGTAAAGTAGATATTTTATTTATATATTAATAATAATAATTGGGGGTCTTTCACGATCTTTTTCATTTCATTTCATTTCATATATATATATAAATACAGAGCGTCCCATATCATATTAGATTCTCTCCAATACCAAAATAAACCCATAATACTCGAAAAACTTATCATTTTCCGCAAGAAAATTCTTATATAAGCCTTATGTTATTTTTCAAAATGATTCATTCAAATGAAATTTTCTAATTAGTCCCGAAAATCGTAATTTAGACTCGTTCTCGGTCTAAAATGA